>NC_042998.1:151325406-151342906 GCF_006345805.1 Octopus sinensis | reverse complement strand
CCATTTCTCTCACTCTCTCTATCTTTGTCTTTCTTTTCACTGATACTATTTCTTAGCCAACTCTCTTGATCTTCCTTTCTGACTTTCCTGAATATTTAGCTTATTCTTTCTTCATGTCTTTTGCTGCTACTGCTACTGTTAGTTTTGCGATTCTCAGAATTCCTAGCATTATTCTGTCTTTTCTTTTACGAACGTTATTCCAGTTCGATGCTCTTAAATCCTTGTCTTTTTCTCTTAATTATTGTGTCACCAAAGTCATTAAATGCCTAGCGCTCAGTTTGTAATCAGCGGTGCTCTATATTTAATTGTTCTCTTCCGTTGATCGTTTCCAAGTCCTACTTCGATTTTTACTGCATATATCCTGCACACACATACACACACGTAACAATACATGTGCTTTTCTCTAGACTAACTGCTCGTTCCTCTTTTTCCTCTTCTCTGGATTGTTTCCTCTGTCCGACGAAAAGCCAAGCTCGAAACGTCACTTCCACTCCTAGTTTTCCATCTAAAACTTCCACCGAGCGTCACTGTACACGTCTAATTGACTTTTGTTGCTTTTTCCTGTTTTATATATATATGTGTGTGTGTGTGTGTGTGTGTGTGCGTGTGTAAGTGTGTGTGTGTGTGTGTGTGCGTGTAGGTATGTATGTATGTATATACACATATGTGGGTATATATGTATATATGTAGTTATATATATGTATGTGTGTGCTGTGTATGTATTTACACACACTCACACACATACACTAACGTACATGTTTGAATGTCTATTTCTTTGTGTATGTGCATTTCTGCTACACGTTTATATTTACCGATATAATCACATCAGCTGACAGTTTCGCCACCACCACCACTACCACCATGTTCACCTCAACTACTGCTTCTACCACTGTCACCATTGTCATTTATACTTCAACAACGACGACAACGACCACCACCACCAACAACAACAACAACCACTGACCATTTGAATTGGTTTTGTGAGAATGTAAAGCAAATATGATGTGTCAGCTGTAGCAGTGGCATAATCAAGCTATCCGTCAATGTCGTTGGTTGTTGTCCAGTGAGTGGTAAGACAGGTTATGCTGGAAGTGGGGAGTGAGAGAGATCAGGTTGAGATCAGGAATAGAGATACACTGAGTGACTGAGTAAATACGTCGGTAGTTGAATGAATAAGAAACTGAGTGAATGAGTCAGTGGTGGCTGAACGATGGGGAAACATTTCTGTGGTAGTCAGTAAAGGGAGTGAGAATATTGGGAATGAGTGAACGATCGATGCATATTTGCCTGATGAGTGATGAAGGTGTGGTTAATGACAGAATGAGAATGTGTGAGTGTAGGAACAAGTGCCGGGTGAGTGCAGGATGTTCTAAATGAAGGCATAATCTGTTTGAGTGGTTAAAGTGACGACCAACAAACAGACATAACAGACAGATATAACAATGAGTCAACAAATGAACAAATTGACAGATTAACGAAATAAATACTGACTCTAGCGATAAATAGCTAGATCAATACGAGAATGTATGAATAACAGACCTATAAATTGCATAAATACATAAATAAAGGACAGATCGCGGGCAAACCCGACCTAAACTGAGGGACTAATGCCCCATAAATTTATGACCTCGTTGAATGACCGTAGATTCATTAATGGCGGTGCATGTAGCCTATGACATCCCTCATGAACCGATAAAGCCACAGTCCACCTAATCGACTTCTGATAAACAGAACGAAATCGAAACAACAGATCTGCGAAAGACACTAGATCAGTAGACGAATAATTAATGGAATAATTGATCCAGTGAAATCAATGGATTAACAAACTAGGGCGATATTAATAAAGCAATAGATAAAAGAAAAGAACTACGCTACAAATGATCAGACAGATCAATAGAGGAACTTACCAATATATAAGTACTTCAATGGGCCAATGGACCAATTTATTAATAGTTTGAAACTTTTCAATAGTCAAATAAAGTTTGAATATTGTAGAATGGACCAAGGATTTCATGGATCAATAAGAATTTGGGAGATCAAAAGACCGATAAGTTACGAGATCGGTTTGAAAAAAACATTCAAATACTTGAATAGAATAACAAAGCTTATGATTAATGATTTATGTGTCTTTATGATAATCGTCTGTCAATTGAAATGACTGCGGCCCAGCTAAAGATATCGGAAATGGTAAAGTTTCTTGTCATGTAGGAAATAGTTTTATTGAAGGTTTCTGGAAAGAAAATCTTTATTTACGGGCAACACGAGACATAGACATCAGACATAGACATCATGCGTCATGGGAAATTTTCCTTCATTTCAGATTTAAGACTAAATTTCAGTTAACCCTCCGCTTTCACCCATTCCTCTTTTGTTACAATATTTTTATCAAAACACACTGCCCTGGTTTCAATCAATTTTGAAAATAATAAAGAATTTGATCAAATAATTTTTTCATTATTAAGCTGGTGTTTGGAACGGAAATTTACATAAAATTTTGATGTAAGAAACGTTTAATTTACTTTACTTTCAAACAAGTAGTTTGTTTTATGGAACCAAGATCGGTCCCTCGCGAGTTGGTATCAAAGGGGTTAACAAAAGGGTATGTGGTAGAGTCAATAGAGGACCAAGTGATGTTTATTTCAATTTTGTCTATCCCAAGTTCACATTCCACCGAAGTCGCCTTTGGCTATCGTCCTTTCAGGGTCGACAAATAAACCATAATTTTGGGCGATGATTAGTTGAACGATAAGAACATTTACTCGGATACCTTGCAGTGTTTGTTGCCACCCTTTGTGATAGACTTAATCCGTCACCCGGTTTAACACCTACCTCCACCTGACCTCTGGGTTCCTTTAGCTGTCAGCAATCTCACCAGACTTCTGGTTAAAGACACCACCTTCCCTCCCACTACACTCAGAGGCTCTGTAAAGAGTGACGGGCAATGCTTTTCTCACATCACTATAAGATAAAAGCCAAAAATGTCAGCGAGATACTGATGACGCTGATGCTGCTGCTGCTGCTGCTGATGATGATGATGATGATGAGGAGGAGGAGGAGGAGGAGGAGAAGGAGAAAGATTGTGGTGGTTGTTGGTGTTTAACCCCAGGTCAGCTCCTGATTAAAAACATCAGCAATTATAAGATGGGCTGTGAACTTATCCAATGTGTCCTTTTTTGTTTGTTTTGTTTTTAAGAGTAGAACGATGATTTGAGCGACTTTTGACGGATCTCTTCAAAATTCTCCCAACCGCTTCAAGTATTTCGAATTCTCATCAGACATTTTGCAATTTTTTTACTCTGATGTAGTTTTGCATGCTGACGACGAAAATCGCGTTCATTTATTTTTTTCCTAGAAACTGATAGTAAAATAGTCCCAAACATTTAAATTTATGTAATTTATGTAACGATTACGTTAGTGAAGAGATTGGTGGTAGTGGCGATGCTTGCAGTAGTTGAGGTGGTGGTGGTGGTGGTGGTGTTGGTGGTGGTAACTATAATGGTGGTGGCGATGATAAGAATATCGAAAACGACGACGATGATGATGAAAAAGGACAACAAAATAAAAAATAGCGCAACAAAACAGCGTCAAAACCACCACCACCAACAACAACAACAATAACAACAACAAAAACACGTGATAGACGCTAGGTTTTTCTGGTATGGGTGAAGATAGGAGTTGGTCATGTGAGGGCGATATGTCAACTATAATTACAGTTATTAATTGAACTTCACACACACACACACACGCGCGCACAGATAATTGTTTCGGTGTGTGTGTGTGTGTGTGTAATAGCATAGCCAGCGTACAAATCATGATTAATATTTGTAACTACGTATATATATATATATCATACGTACATACTTACATACGTACATACTTACATACGTATATAAAATCAATGACACATACATATCTACATAGATACACGCACACACATACATACATATATACATATATACGTATTTACATATGTATTTACATATATATATATATATAATATATATATATATATATATATATATATATATATATATATATATATTATATATATATATATATAGGTATATTTATATATTTTACGTAAGTATTTATACGTGTGCGTGGATAGACACACGTGAACGCATATAACAACAATAATAACGATAATAATTATAATTATGATGATGATGATGATGATGATGATTTCTCCAGAATAATGAATTAATGTATGCATATGTGTGTGTATACATATATCATGTATGGAGCACTCCGTTGGTTATGACGACAAGGGTCCCAGCTGATACGATCAACGGAACAGCTTGTTCGTGAAATTAACGTGCAAGTGGCTGAGCACTCCACAGACACGCGTACGCTTATCAGATTGACATCCAAACACTCTGAAATTGGAGCTTTCAGCGCGAATGCCAAGCTTTACAGCATGTTGCTTCCAAATTTCAGGACGAGTGAATTGCGTCATGGTGCTATTTTTCTCACAGACGGTGCCCGACTAACCCTACTACAGTGTGTAGTCGACAAAATCAAAAACAAACAATACACATGCGCGAATTTAAAAATATAAAATGGCGACAATTTGCCCATAGCGCTCTGTATGTACGTATGTATGTACATACATACATACATACATACATACATACATACATACATACATACATACATACATATATATATATATATATATATATATATATATATATATATATATATATATAATATATATATATATAGATAAGAAAGTTTGTTTGGTAAAGTACGTGGGTGAATATATAAGAAAATAGTAAAGTGTGAAAAAACGACAGAAGGCTTAAATGTTAAAAAATATATATTTGTGTCAAAATGTCTGGAGAATATTGGAAAAATTTTTTTCCTTTCCTTAAAATGACATAATTTTAAAATTTTTAAAGAAATTACCGGTTTCGCGTGTAGCTTTTCAAATTTCTTGTGACGTTATGTTTATATTGCATGGAGTTATCGTTGTATTTATTTTCAGGAGATTCTCCCTTACACCGGAAGAAATCACTCACTACCTCCCCTTATTTAGAAATCTCCTGAAAATAAATACAACGATAACTCCATGCAATATAAACATAACGTCACAAGAAATTTGAAAAGCTACACGCGAAACCGGTAATTTCTTTAAAAATTTTAAAATTATGTCATTTTAAGGAAAGGAAAAAAATTTTTCCAATATTCTCCAGACATTTTGACACAAATATATATATTTTTTAACATTTAAGCCTTCTGTCGTTTTTTCACACTTTACTATTTTCTGATATATATATATATATATATATATATATATATATATATATGCACAAAGTATATAATTTTATAAATATAATTATATAATAAAGGCAATTACTAGGTAATGACACATGCTAGAAGACGCCAAATGGCTCTAAACTATCTATCATATAGACACGCACTGAAAACGAGGGCATGAACAAAAAAGATTTTTTGAAAAACTTTAGCCATATATCGATCGATTTCAGGTTTAGTGATGTAATACACTCTACCATGACATAACCAAAATTACATAATTATAAACATTTGTATACACCATAAGAAAACACACCTTGTCCGTATGGTATGTATAAATGTTTTATTGGTCTCTCGCTCAACTGCGCCCTACACATAATAATCAAGGGGGGTGCAGTCTGGAGAGTTAGGTGACCAGATGTTAGGGGTGATGTGGTCGCAGAAATTGTCTGACAACCATGTAATTGCCCTTATTGTAATTTTATAATTATATTTATGAAATTAAATACTTTGTATTAATTTTTACCTTAATTGGTTTTTATGTGCTAGCTACTTGATAAAATCATATATATATATATATATATATATATATGTATTTATAATATATTATATTATATCATATTATATTATATATATATATATTATATATATATATATATATATATATATATATTATATATATATATATACATCTGTGTAAGTATGCATGCATGCTTATACGCACCTGTGCACGCACTCGTACACACACACACACACGCACACACACACATGCACACACACACACACACACACACACACACACACATGCACACACACACACACACACACACACACACCACACATGCACACACACACATGCACACACACACATGTATTCGCGTCAGTATATATGTCCTCCACAGAATAGTTGTATGCAATACGGCTCACTATATCATTCGCAAGAACGGAAGGCCCATACTAGCAGCAACAACAACAGCAGTAACACTAATGCTAACACCATCACCTCCCGCATTCCTAACACAATTACCAACAAGATCTGAAAGAGTCAATATGTAATCGCTCAACCTGCTAAAAATGGCAGCTAAATGTCTCTAAAATCACTACGTACTTCCTTCAAAAA
This sequence comes from Octopus sinensis, assembly GCF_006345805.1. Lineage (NCBI taxonomy): Eukaryota > Metazoa > Mollusca > Cephalopoda > Octopoda > Octopodidae > Octopus > Octopus sinensis. Next base: position 151,336,530 of record NC_042998.1, on the reverse strand, counting down.
AGAAGCACTTTGACAATGTTGAGATGGTCTTCGACTAGGGCTAACCTAGGGCTAAATAACAGCTACATCCGTAGCAACACCACCGCCATCACCACCACCATCTACTACTACTACTACTCAGTGATATACTTAAGTTGATTCTGTCGACTACAGCGCTCACTTAAAGATTCCTCCTCAAAAAATAAAAAATAGTAAAATTTCTCTGTGGCCAAGCTGTCATCAGCTTCTCCAAGAACCACTTGAAGAGCAAAACGAGGGAGATAGAGAGAGAGAGGGAGGGGAGAGGAGGTGAGAGAGAGGTGAGGAGAGAGGGGGCAGTGCAGTTTTCTAGCGTGTTTATGGACAGGTAGGTGAGTGAGTGGGAAACAGGTGAGCTTGAAGGGGTTTTACCTGCTCTGAGTAAATAGAAAACTAGGAAAGAAAAGTTTTGTTGTCTTAGACATGACGACAGAGCAATCCAGGACCTTTATGTGAGATTTCTCCCTTATTATCCAACGTAGATTGTCCAGCCATTGGCAAATATTCCTTGTGTTATATTTTTATATTTTGTTTTATTTTTATACCTAATAAAGAAACGATTATTATTATCATTATTATTATCTTCCTTCAATTTTGTTTCCATTTCTTGCCGAGCGTCTTCTCAACACCTAGGTCAAAGAAACTCTCTGTTTATTATTAATATCATCATCATCATCATCATCGTTATCATCATCATCATCATCATCATTATTATTATTATTATTATTATTATTATTATTATTATTATATTATTATTATTATTATTATTATTATTTATTATTATTATTATTATTATTATTATTATTATTGAGTGAGAGAGCAGTGCATGTCATCAAAGTGACACTGGGATAAAATATACAAAGCCCAGTATACCCATCATGACTACTCGTCTGATAAGGGTACACTAGGCACATGTATCACAACCATCTGTGCGTGAAATGGTGATCTCATATCAAAATAAACAGCACATGATCTTGCAGGTGGAGCCCAGTTAAAATCTTCTGGTCGAGTGACCCATCCCTCTCAAAAGCTCCCTGAATAAGGTTTGTTTAAGGATGTTGAACGAAACACCCATGTTTCTAGAGGTGAATTATCCAAACCCCAAAGAATCCCTCTCAACACATGGCTATGATGCTCCCCCAATACTTCTGCTCGTGATCAGAGATGCACATATCGTCAGCCACTAAGAGACATGCTCAACTGGTTAAGGTCAAACAACTGACAAGCAAATCTGTATTATTGAGCAGAATATTTGCTGTAGCCCATCTTTTATACCAAGACAAAACAATGTACATGATAACACTTCGGATCAGTTAAGATCAGAAGCCACGAGAACCACTGCCTGGTACTGCATCAGGGCATATCATCATCATCATCATCATCATCATCATCATTATCATTATTATTATTATTATTATTATTATTATTATTATTATTATTATTATTATTATTATTATTATTATTATCATTATTATTATTATTCAGTAGTTTTATTTTTATAGTGTGCTTTCACTTCACTACCGAGCGCAGCTCTGTGTGCCTTGGGTATGTGCTGTGATTTGTTGTGATGCTCTGATGGTTATTGTATGGAAAGTGTTCTGCGTAGGATGTGTGCAGTGCCTAGTAGTGCAATTTTCTGTATGTTATATGTTTGTAAGTCCTGGTGTTTTTGCTATGTATTTGTCTGAATATTTTTTTATCATGCCTAATGCACCTACTATGATAGGAATTGTTTCTGTTTTTAGATTCCACATTCTGGTTACCTCTATTTCCAGGTCTTTGTATTTTGAAAGTTTCTCCATTTCTTTTAGAGACACGTTATCATCTGCCTGTATTGATACATCAATTAGAAAGCATTTTTTCCTTCATGATCCCTGACAACTATATCTGGTCTGTTGGCCTTAATTTCTCTATCTGTCATGTCTGTGAATATATTCCTTCTTAGCCAGGACTGGGCAGCCAGAGATAATATGATTTATTGTTTCTTGTCCATCTCCACATATTCTGCAGTTACTAGTTATATTTCTTTTCATTACAGGTTTTTGGTAATTTCTGGTGGGGATGCTTTGGTCTTGTGCTGCAATTAAAAATCCCTCTGTCTCTGCTTTGAGTCCTGAGCTTCTCAACCATTGCTGGGATTTTTCTTTGTCTATTTCTTTTGCGTTTAGTTCAGTCCAGTATTTACCATGAAGAGGCTTTTCTTGCCATCGTTTTATCATGGTTCGTTGCTGTTCTATTTTTAGTTTGGATTTCCTTTGTTTTATAGTTTTTGTTGTTTCTTCTTCTTCTTCTTCTTCTTCTTCTTCTTCTTCTTCTTCTTCTTCTTCTTCTTCTTCTTCTTCTTCTTCTTCTTCTTCTTCTTCTTCTTCTCTTCTTCTTCTTCTTCTTCTTCTTCTTCTCTCTTCTTCTTCTCTTCTTCTTCTTCTTCTCTCTTCTTCTTCTTCTTCTTCTTCTTCTCTTCTCTTCTTCTTCTCTTCTTCTTCTTCTTCTTCTTCTTCATATTTATTAGGTGGTATGATTTCTTGTTTGTATTTGTCAGCTTCCTTAAATACTGAGAACAGTTTTTTGTTTTGCTCGTGTTTTGCCGCTATTTGTATCAGTTTTCCTTCTTTCTGAAGTAGATATTTTTGCAGTCCTATGGTGGTTATTTTATAGTAGTTTTCCAGCTGTATACGGCCTCTACCACCTTCTATACGTTGTATATATAGTCTTTCTATGTCAGATTTTGGGTGATGCATCCTAGATCCTGTCATTATTTTTCTTGTTTTCCTATCTATTTTGGTCAGTTCATTTAGTGTCCAGTTAAGGATATTGTAGCTGTATTATTATTATTATTATTATTATTATTATTATTATTATTATTATTATTATTATATTATTCGCTGCGGAATACGTATGACGTTCCTTCGAACACGCTTCGTAAGTTATGGTTTACATTGTGCTTTTCACCTTGTTTGTACAAATATATGTTATTAAGTTTTCTTGTAAATTGACAATAAGAACACTAAGAACCTGTTGATAGGCTTTCGGTGGCTATTTCTGCCCCGTGAGGGGCAGTATATATTCATTTAATTATCGATTGCATTCAGAAAACTCCCCATCTTCTGTAAGAAACACAAACACACAAGATGGCATAGTCATCATCACTATTATCATCGGCATCAACAACCATGGAAGTGCTTAAAAGGAAAGCCCTCTCACACAAGAAGACTTTCCCCACTCATATCACTCACTCGCAACAACAACAACAACAACAACAACAGCAGCAACACTAACAACAACAACAACAACAACAACAATAACAACAACAACAGTAGTAGTCTAAGCGATGCGAAAGCTTGTGAAGCTTATGAAATTAGTTACAACAAAACAGCAGCAGCAACATGAGTGTTGATGTTAGAGGTGGCGGAAACAGCGGTGGAGGCAGCAAAGGCTGCGATGCGACGACAAGTAGTAACAGTAAAAAAAACAGCAACAATACCAGCAGCAGTCGCAGTGATAGGAACACAGACGGCGGTAGCAGAACCAACAATAGCAGGGGTGGAGAATAAATTGAAGGCAGCAGTGGTAGCAACAGCAGCAGTAGCAACAACAGTAACAACGGCAATAAAACCAACACCAACAATACCAACGAGAACACCAATACCAATATTACTAACAAGAACACGTTCGCAGCAGCAGCAGCAGGCAAAACGAGACCACGTTACAACATAGACCTCACAAACAATGAGGAAAAGTTGGTCCTAGCCTAGAAACTCATCAAACACGAGCAAACTTGAGCCCATTTATCCATACCAAAAGAGGCAATTGAAGCAGTGCAGAAAAAACAATTAATTTCAGATACATTTCAGCGGAGACAAAGAAACCAGTAATAATAGGATAAGCAGTTATTGAAGCTGCGCTGAGATGTATCAGGGATGATACCGGGTACATAGCGAGGGGTAGACAACACGGCACCCTTTCGGTGCTTTTTAAGTCAGAAGCCCTTTGCAAAACCAGCAAGGTCAATATGTACTCATACCATATGGGAAAAAGAATAGCGCATGTCCGAATTCCCAAGATTCCACCAGGACTTGACATATGGTGGCTTCTGGGATGCGTAATCGAGCAAAATTCAGATACCGACACGATAGAGAAGACAGAGACTGCCATAGAGTACTGGTCCTGGATGGATCTGGAATACGTCTCCAGAAAACTTCAAAAGAATCCCGGACCACATCCATCACCCAAACGGGACAGTATTGCACATAATGACTGAGGGCAGAGGGCTGCATTGTTTCGTTTGTGGAGAAACTACTCATTTGCAAGCCTTCTGCCCTCAACTGATAAAAGGTCCAAGAGGTTGGAGGCCTCCACTACTGCCTATGCCGGGACGAGGACCACAACCAACACCAGCACCGACAAAGCTACCAGCAACAATAAAAGAAACACCACCAGAGTCATTAACCACCCTAGGGGAAAACAGGGAAAATCTCTCCCACTTACCCCACACTAATAAATACACATATAAATAAGAATATAAACATACACACATACACAAACACACACCCACAGACGCCTCATCTTTCTGCAGTGAAGATGAAGGAAAACCAAAAGGCTCCAAAAAACAAAGAAGAAAACAACAGAAAAGTTTCGCAAAGTATAAAAACACCTTCAATAAAAAATACAGACGCCACTCACGCAACCATCTCCCCAGTAACACCAACACCATCACTATCACTAGAATCCTCCAAACACAAACAACCTAAACAGACACAAGAACAAACACTCACACAAACATCTGAAACTGAAGATGCCACACTCAGCAAACACAGACACGACCGGAACAACGACAAGAACATCACTATCATACTCCAGCAAACAAATAAAACAACACCAGCAAAAAACACCCAACTTCGTACTCATCAGAAGGGACGACGAGATACTGATGGCTCTAGTAGTACAAAACATTAAATTTGAACCAGTTTACGCTCCTACTGGAGCCAAACGGCCGGATTTCTTTGGGCGTCTGGAAGCCTTTCTGGGTACGTCTCGCCCTTTACTGTTAGTGAGGGATTGGAACGGAATATTATATGCGTTTATATACCCTCCAGCCTTCATCAGGCTGGAGGGTATATCAGCCGAAACGTTGTGTTAACAAGAAACAAGATGAGAACAAATACCCGTCAAATGTAAATAATGTGAATGATAGTGTAGGATGTCCACTTTTTAAAACGGTCGCCTATTCAAGTCACAAGTTTTCAATCTGTACGGTCCTAGATAAGATGCGTAGGTTAGGACCCGGGTATTAAAAGCTGAACATGTCATTTCCGGTACCTAAGGATTACAGGGAGTGGGTCAACCACTCAATTAAGCAAAAATTGACAGTGGGGGTCGTCAGCAACAGGTGGTGATGGTGGGTGGCTCTCGAAAGAGAGATTAAAGTAATATCGATAGGGTTCAGCAAAGAAGTAGCGTTACAAAAGAATATAAAGCAGGAGGAGCAAGTAGCCAAGTTAGACGAGATTTTTTGTAGTGGCATTGCAACTGACGTTCCTAGCAGCGACAATGGCATTAGACCAGTTCTTCAAGGCGAAACGTTAAAGTTGCATTGTCAAAGTTAAGGTGCGTACTTTGAGAAACAAGGGAACCAACACTGTTCAAAGGGGCGAAAAAAATCAGCAGAAGTTCGCCATTACCTTCTGCTGGAGCCGCGTGGAGCTTAGGTGTTTCACTTATAAACAAACACATCACCCGATCTGAGATTCGAACCCGCGATCCCTCGACTGCGATTCCGCTGCTCTAACCACTAGGCCATATGCCTCCACTACAATACACATTAAACAAGAAAAATATAAGAATGAAAATTCCCAAATACGGAGTAGGATAAACACTCAGGGTTGGTTGACGTACACCACCAATCCTGACCCGCCCGACGATTCGAGGATAACCGGGAAGGGTACAAATCTTCTCCACAAATTCGCCAGTCTATAGGCGCAATATTAGAGTAGATCCACTCTCACGGGCCATTTTCGCTACGTTCACCCACCTTTCTGCAAATGTACTGGGGTTGGAGGTGCATCACTTCTCTCTCCATCCTCATCTTCCTTTCCAAGTGAAATTTTGGAAAAGGGATTGGCCGAAGAGAAAAGTGTATGTCTTCAGTCCTTTCAACGTAGTCCATCATACAACCTCTTTCATGACTGCTGCCAAATAGGAAAATTGCCCGGCTTTCCTGGCCAAAGGAAGGCGGTGAGTCGATCTTCGCTATAGACTTGACCGATAGCCGGATCCGTCCTACACGTGACAACAGCTGTTCGACATAGCTCCACAAGTCAGTAATGCACGGACACTGGACGAGTGCTTGCAGAACGGTTTCATCGCTCTACAAGTCTGACAGCACTCCGGCATTGCCCCCACCCTGATAGCACCGTCAAGCGAGAGATTTCTGGAAGTTATCTATCGTCTCACGCCCGAAAGTCCTCCAGAACAAACTGGTCAGTTCGACTTCGTCAACACTCAGAGCCTCTCCAAGTGCGTCATCGCATTTTCCCACCACTAATCCTCTATAGAAATCAAGAGTGGATGTTCCACTGACCGATTTTCCCGCTTGGTAGGGAGCAGTGAATGCCTGGCAGCATTCCAGGTGCCAGTCACCCTGTCTGGGTTTCTTTTTGACCCAGGACTGCAGCTCAGTCAAAGAAACGGTCTGGGGAAAGGTCAATTAAACAAACGGCGACAATACCTGTTCACCGTTTAGACAGAATATCTAAAGATGCCGCAGCCTCAGTGCATGTCTACGCATCATTATCGACGGCATGCCCAGCCCTCCACGTAGAGAGTGTTGGCAGTAGATGGACCGCCTCACCAACGGAAGGTCTCACGCTCAAGAATTTGAAGAGGAGGCGCATCAACTTGGCGAGGTGCAAACGGGGGCAAGGCACAACGGTCGGGCAGTAGTAGATGACGGATGCGATGTACGCATTCGCCACCTCCGCTCAACCTTTCAGTGATAGTTTCCTCGTTGGCCAATTCTTATCTACCTGGAGGTCAGGTCCGAACCAAACCACAAGCAACTTTACCTGTCTCTCCGCCCAGCACCCAATGATGCTGTTGGACGGCATGGACTTGCCTCTCCAGGTACCAAGCTGCAAGCCCACCGACTTTTCCTGGTTAAGTTTTGTTCCCGTCAACTCTTCGTATTCCTCCAATGATGTGCCGAGCACCTCGATTTCTGAGGTGTCCGACACCATCACGGTGATGTCGTCCGCATAAGCTGACATAGCTCTTCTGCGTCCCGATTCGAGCGGGATGCCCTGCAGCAGTTCAAGCTTCTGCAGTAAAGGTTCTCTCATGTATCGTATGAGGTAGAAGTTGTGTATGGACCTGGTCGGGATTGCGTAGGTTTATGCCTCCCCAACCAAATCTTCGACGTCAAGCGCCAACCTCTTCGCTAACACCTTGGCCAAAATCTTAAACCCTGTGTTGAGTAGAGTTATGGGCCTGAAGTTGTGTAATGTGTCCTTCTTGTTTTCGCCTTTCCTTAGCGTCACTACGCCCTGGCTCACAGAACTGGGAATACTTCTACAGACCATCCAAACCGGGTGACTTGCGCCTCGTGGAGCCGACAAGGGCATCCTGAATTTCGGCTGAAGTTCTCTGTCTTCTGCAGCGCTCAGCCGTCGGCCGTCGAGAGACGCGGCAAACCGCCGAAGTATGGATTGAAATCCTCTACAATCTCTAACTCGCCTCTCCACACCGAACAACCGAGCAAAGTGCTGGCGAAAGACCTCAAACATGTAGCTGAAATCGATCAGATCGTATTTGTCTCGGTTCGTCAAAGACCGAATTGCGGTTTTGTTACCATGCTGCAACACCGCCACGTGCGCCCATCGAACAGCTTTGGTCCCCTCGCTTCTCAGAACACGCGCCTTAACTCTGACAATGCAACCTTTGCTCTATTTGATGAGTCTTCAGGCTAGAGCTAACTTTTCATCTTTGTGAGGTCTAGACTGAATCGTGCACTCATTTCGGCTGCTGCTGCTGCTGCTGCTGCGAAAATGTTGTTGATGTTGAAGAAGAAGAAGAAGAAGAAGAAGAAGAAGAAGAAGAAGAAGAAGAAGAAGAAGAAGAAAAGAAGAAGAAGAAGAAGAAGAAGAAGAATGCCAGGATTATCAGTATGGCTCAACATACAGGAACGGTGACAGATTCATCTCCATATTGCTGAAATCACAAATATTGGTTTCAAACTTTGGCACAGAGTCAGTAATATTGGAAGAGAAGATAAGTCCTCAACTGGTGTTTAATTTATCGATCCCAAAAGACAAAGTCGACCCCCGGCAGCATTTGTACTCAGAACATAAAGTCAACAGAAATGCCGCTAAGCATTTTTTCCAGTTGCAATAATGATTCTGCCAGTTAACAGCTTTAATATGTTAATATTAAATGTTGTTAATGGTTAATAATAATAATAATAATAATAATAATAATAATAATAATAATGTGGTGTTATGAGCCAGGCTGTGTTGCAGAGAAGGATCGGAAATGATGGAGTAGGCACGTCCTGTCGGAAGTGGGGCCTGTCGGGGAGGGAAATACATCGACCCCAGTGTTTCACTGGTACTTAATTTATCGACCCGGAAAGGATGAAAGGCATAGTCGACCACGGCAGAATTTGAAGTCAGAACGTTACGGCAGGCGAAATACTTCTAAGCATTTCGCCCGGCGTGCCAACGATTCTGTTAGCTCCCCACCATAGTAATAATAATAATGACAACAACAACCATTGACTGACAGTGTTAATTTTTTTATTGTTAAGTTATGAAAAATATTATTCTAAGTGATATTGAGGTTATGGAAATTTTCCAGAATTTGCCATTTTTTTAGTTATCAATCATTCTTCTCTTTTCTACTTCCTTCTTTCCCCCATCTCTCCCCCTCTCTCTTTAGCCTTCTAATCAAAATTGAAGACAGTTACTTGGATGATATAATTAATTGACTATCTACTGTTCCATTACTTTCTACTGATAAAGCACAATATACAGAAACAGACTGTCTATATATATAGAACTAAAAAAAATACCGAGTATTAAATCTATAAACACTATAAAAACTTGAGTCAAAGATATATAATGAGAATTTCGGAAAATAAAAAATAAACGAAATAATTTTTAATGTTCTCTTCTATTGCACGAAAAATGGATTAACCAAACTACTTTTTAAAGTTATTTCTTTTTGAAATGTTTCCAAGGTGTGGCTGTGTGGTAAGTAGCTTGCTTAAGAACCACATTGTTCCAAGTTCAGTTCCACTGCGTGGCACGTTGGGCAAGTGTCTTCTATTATAGCCTCGGGCCGACCATAGCCTTGTGAGTCATATGTATGTATATCTCTCTATATATAAAACTGAGAATGTGTGTCTGTCTGTCTGTCTCTTTCCCTAAAACTTAAGAACTACACGACCAATTTCATTCAAATTTTACACATGCCTTAGTGAGCGTCCGGGGAGTGTCATCGGCAAAAATTTTTAACTTTTTGCCTAGGGCGAGCCCACAGCAATATCATATCTTCTCCACTACGATTCCCTAAAATTTGAGAACTACACAACCAATTTCATTCAAATTTTACACATGCCTTACTTAGGGTCCTTGTAGTTTCATGGGGACAAAAATGTTCAACTTCTTGCCTAGGGCGAGCCCATAGCAATATCATATCTTCTCCACTATCTCAGTATTACGTGTTAAAAGTGAAACAAAAACTTTTCTCTATTTTATGCCAGATACTTTCACTTTAACAATAAAAATTAGAGATAATAATAATTGAATTATATGTAGTAAGTAATAATTAGAATCAAACTAAAGTATAATATAATCGTAACATAACAAAAGTAAAAATAGCAATTGGTATAAAATTGTATCAATGACTTGAACTTGAATAGGTGGTTTTACATGAATGGGAATAAATTAAAAATAAAATTAACATGCAGAAATGGAATAGTCCAGATGGAGCTGTGCACATACCCTTTACCACGGCTTTTACATTAGATTATCTGCTAATTAGCTAGCATTAAGTATCTATATGAAGTTTAACTGTATGTAATGTCTGTTTTCTCGAACAGCCGCTTCTACTGAGTACTACTGTTGGTTTATTTCTTATACATAAAGAACTATATTTTCAACTGCGTACTGCTTTTTGATTCACCGTAAGGTTTGTTGTTGTTATTATTACTGTTTAACTATTGTTATCACGTTTGTTGGTTCCTCGTAAGGAATTGCAAAAGAAGGAGCTTTGGTTATTGTTTAAAAATTGAATTGTGTCCCTGTTTGGGGAAATTGACAATATTTTCACCGTTTACACGGAAGCATTTTTGTTAGAATGCCTTCGATAGAAGAAAGTCCAAAAATGAATTTCGCTGCAGCCGTCGGCGGGCGCGAACTCATTAAAATTAAAATGGAAGAAATACAAACCTATTTCGGATTGATCACAGACAAAGACGGTGAATCTAGGATAACACCACCAAACGAAATAAAAACTTAAATTAAAGAAAAGACTATTGTCTATAAAGTATACAATGTAGAGAAAATAAAGATTAGAATACCTGGAGGAAAGCACCATCGAAAAGTGTCTTGGTGCGACTATGAAAGATATCTAACCATTCGCCACAATAGAAGCAAGGTTCGAGTCAACGGAGCGTACAAGGGAGTACTCGACTCGAACCTTGCAAAGTGAAAATATTTTATTTTTACCTTTATATCTGGGACGTAGGACATCCCGGATAAAAATTTAAAATGTCCCCCCAGAAGTAGAGGTAAGCTGGATTGTAGCCACACTTCTATACAAGAGGGAGGACAAGATACAATTGATCGAAATTGCAAGAGACGGGCCTACAATTCCAGTCTGTTATATATTTTGAGTATTGTTATCACTAGCGATATCAAGATATAACTTTGTATTTTGTATTTTATGTGTAGATGTATATATATAGACGTACATGTAATATGTACACATATATATACACATATATACATGCATTAGCACTATGGGTCATAGTGCTAGTATATATATATATATATATATATAGGTGTGTGTGTGTGTTTGCGTGTATATATTTGTGTGTCTATGTTTGTCCCC
>NC_042998.1:151310406-151320406 GCF_006345805.1 Octopus sinensis | reverse complement strand
ACTGAAGACATCAACCACATTATTGACTACGGTGAGAGAATGCCTTCCAGATGTTATTTTCCCATGAACCATGATGCAGTGGTCACAACAGCCAGGAACAGGGCAACAATAGAGAAAACACCAACAGACGTTGTTTGTGTGAAGTTGACTAGATTGAGACCGATGGGTCAAAAGAATCTTGGTGGAACTTAGAATTTAAAACAGTCACCAAGTTAAAGCACAGCTGGTCAGATATTGCTGTGTGGGATCACAAGGAAAGGAAATGCTCTGTTGTGTCCAGATGTCCTCTGGACATCAATGGAGTTAGAAAAATACAGGTAAAAGAGGACCTCTATGAACTATTGATTAGAAATTTGCAAATCCAGTACCCAAGATACACTTTCAGCTCATACCTATTGCCATTGTAGCCACTGGATAACGTACCAGCCCGTCTGGAGCAAAGTATGGCTAGACTTTGGCTCTTGAGAGAGAACATAATTCATGAGAGAGAACTTAATTCATACACTACAAATAATCACAATATGAAAGACAATACAAATCTGCAAGACCTTCTCAAGATTTATAGGATGAACAAAACAAGATGCATTCCTATACAACCTTGCTACCAAGTAGGTGATCGGTTAAAATTAACTCTAAATTAAAAAGAGAAAGAGAATGCATGCACACATGCATGCCTGCAAACGTCCATAACTACAAACATGCATACATGTGAGTGCAATTCTTTTATTTTTGTTCTTTTGCTTCAATCGTTGGACTGCAGTCATACTGGTGCACTGCATTCAAAGATTTTAGTCGATTTGGTTATGATGTCTAGCATGGGAGTGCTAGGTTATGGGACCTAAACGTGAATACAGACGAAGAGGGTGTGTATGCATTTTGTGTACGTGTAGATGTTTGTGTGAAGACGTAAACGTAAACAAGGGAGAGAATAATGAGCAATCAATACTGAGTGTAGAATAACATAGTTTATTAGAAAATAAAAAAACTTTGCAAACCATTACTCCGAGCTTCGCATTGCCGATCTACAGAGGATTACGATAAATGGAACGTGAAATTCGGTATATAATTAACAGACAGTGAAAATGTTTGAGTATTTTAGCGATGATTGGTTGGATGATATGGAATAAGAAAAGGGATACTATTCGATACGGAAATAATAATTTATTTCAAAATAAGAAGAGATCTAGAGTTGGAAAGGCAAGAATATATCATACAAGGCAATATACACGATATAAGAACATGTATGTCTTCTACACTGTAATTAAAAGAAATTGGATGTTACACACCCAATTTCTTTTAATATTTGATGAATCTTGTAGTAAATTTTCTTTCGTTTTCTTAAATGTATGTATATGTTAATAAAACAAACTTTAAGGAAATTCCCGGTTAGACTGATAAATTTCCAGTAAACATTGTTATAGACAGGCTGAACAAATAGATTGGAGTCTTTGGATGAAGAAAACCGTTCAACAAATCTCTATAGTGTGTGTGTGTATTTGTGTCTGTGTTTGTCCCCCACCACCCCTTGACAACCGGTGCTACTGTATTTACGTTCCCGTAACTTAGCAGATCGGCAAGACCAAAGAATAAAAACCAGGCTTAAGAAAAACACAAGTACTGGGGTCGATTAGTTTGACTGATATTCTCCTAGGTGGTGCTGCAGCATGACTGCAGTCTCAGGCCTGAATCATGTAGAAGATACATGATATAGAAACATACATACATACATACGTACAGTCAACAGATAACATTCTAAATATTAGGGATGAAATCTTCTCCCCATATATATATATGTGCGCGTGTGTGTGTGTGTGCGTTTCTTTGTGTATGTGTGTGTGTGAGCCTGCGAGTATATATATATATATATATATATCTATATATATAAAATAGAGATAGGTTTCAAAGTAAAAAGACTACACGTTGTATAAATAGAGGAAAAGTAAAATGAAAACAGAGAAAATGCACATTAGATATAAAACAAAGGCTTTTTAAAGAAAAGTAAAGATATATACAAACAATTAGATTATTTGGAGTGGAACTATGAAGTATATAAGTCTTTATTATGAATCATTAGAGAGATTCAAAGACATACCAGTATCATCAGAGCTGATCACTGACTTTGAATGAACACCGGTTTCCAAACGGTGTTGGGTCTAATAGTACCTGAATGAAAAGATGACATGCAAGGGAGGTTTGCAGTTCTGGAAGTGATGCAATTAAGGTGGAATATGAATGGTATATGGGATGTTGGTATTGGTAAGGTTAGTGGTATCCTGTATTAAGCTGTGTATTCATGCTGAGTTGTGGATGATATTTATAAATGAAAGTTGCCTCTTTATTTAATCTTTGCTGTACTGAGGTATTCTGTGAACATTGATAAAAAGGTAAAATTAGGAAATTCGGTTTAAGGATCCTAGTACATCTTTCTATGTGCTCACTGACCTGTGTCTGTCTATATTGTGGGTAGCGGATTTGTTCTTTGTGAAGAGTTGTTCTTCGTCGGAGTGACATTCTTGTTTGGCCCATATAGGGATTTCCGCACCCTAATAGCGTAGATTAAGTTTTCAGAGGCACAGGTGATATTTGATTTTATCTTAGATATTTTATCTTGTTTGAAGTGAAAGTCGGTACCCTCCAAAAGGTGGGGCATGGGCCACAGTTAAGGCCGCTCACATATTTTCACTTTTGGTTCCCTTGTAACTGGATATTGTCTTGCGCTGGTTAATATTTTTTGCAACAATTTCGGTTACATTTTGCTCTTGATAATTTTGTGTGAGCTAAAAATTTTGTTCATTGTTTTATCTCCAGTGAGGATGGGTAGATTTTGGATGATGATGTTGAAGGCCTCATTGTTTCCAGGGTTGTGTGTGGAGATGTATGGGAGTATTTTCAAGTCTGGTGTGGTATTTCGGTTAACTTCCCTTAATGCTAGAATTTATTAATGATGTTAGGTAATGTCTCCTGATTAGTATTGATTTAGGTTCAAGGGTCATCTTTACTTTTCTTTAAAAAAGCCTTTATCTTTTATATCTAATGTGCATTTTCTGTTTTCTTTTTACTTTTCTTCAATATCTATATATATATATATATATTATACATATATATACTATATAATATATATATATATATATATATATACGACGGCTTCTTCAGTTTCGTCTACCAAACCCATTCACAAGGCTTGCTCGGCGAGATACTTGCCCAAAATGCTATGCAGTGCGACTGAACGTGGAACCATGTGTTTGGGAAGCAAGCTTCTTACCAAACAGCCACGCTTCCGCTTATGTATGTATGTATATCTATATATTCTTGTATTCTTTGACTTGTTCTAGTCATTTGACTGCGACCATGCTGAAGCACCGCCTTTAGTCGAACAAATCGATCTCAGCACTTATTCTTTGTATGCTTAGTACTTATTCTATCGGTCTCTTTTTGCCAAATCACTATCTTACGGAGACGTAAACACAACCAGCATCGGTTGTCAAGCGATGGTGGGGGGGACAAACAGAGACACAAATATGTATACATACATACACATATGTATTGGTGCAGCAGTTTACTTCCTAACCACATGATTCAGCGTTGAAAACTGTAAGAGCCCGTCGTATATATATATATATATATATATATATATATATATATATATATATAATATATGATATATATATATACACGAAGGTCTTCTTTCAGTTTCCGTCTGCCAAATCCACTCACAAGGCTTTGGTCAGCCTGAGGCTATAGTCGAAGGCACTTGCCCAAGGTGCCATGCAATAGGACTGAACATTGAACCATGTGGTTTGGAAGCAGGCTTCTTACCACACAGCAACTCCTGCCTCCTATATCGATATGTCTATGTGTTTTACATCTTGCTTCAATTACTAGACTGCGACCATGCTGGGGCACCTTCTTGAAGAAGTTTTAGTCGAATGAACCGACCCCAGTACTTACTTTGTGTTAAGCCTGGCACTTATTCTATAGGGACAAACACACGCACATACATGTCTACATATATACGACGAGCTTCTTTCAGTTTGAACGCGAAACCATGTATTTAGGAAGCAAACTGCACCTATTTATGTGTGTGTGTGTGTGTGTGTGTGTGTGTGTGTGTGTGTGCGCGCGCGTTGTTGTGTGCGTGCGTATGTGTGTGTGCGTGAGTGTGTAGATGGGGCTACAATCCAAGCCGTGTTCTCTTGAAGCTCATATGTGTATAGTCTGCATAATTTCATGTGTATGCACTTACATCACTTTATAATCTCGAAGCACACACACACAGTCACACACATTGAATGACGTGAACAGTGACGCACTGTCATATAGCCGTAAGCATTAATACATGCGGGTGTGCTCGCCGCTATTGCGTCTAACATAGCATAGACCGTCTATTATTTGTAGTAGAGTCGGCACTTTAACAACGGCCACCGTCAAGTGATAAACAGGAAGCTGTATCTCTGCAAAGAGAGGGAAAGAGAGAAGGAGACAAAAGAAAAGAAAGAGAAAAAGTAAAAGAGAAGTAGAAGTGAGGACGAAAGGGGAACAAAATGTGAGATTAAAAAAGTGAAGAAGAAAGAGTATAAAATATATAGAGAGGGAGAAACGGAAAGACAGAGAGAGAGAGAGAGAGAGAGAGAGAGAGAGAGATAAAGAGAAGCAGCAGAGGAGATAATGTCTGCTGACGGCCTTTGTGTGTGTATATGTGTCAGTGTATGTGTATGTAGCTGTAACTGTGTATGTGTAACTGCATATGTGTGTGTGGATGTATAGATATGTGTTACTTTGTGTATGTGTATTCTTGTATGTGTCGGTGTGTGGTTGTGCTGGGTTTCCGTTCTGTGTCTGTGTGTCCGACGTTTACGTTGTTCACTGCTTTCAATGGCCGGTTTTTGTTCGCACTTTATCTATCTCTCTCTCTCTATCAGATCTCTCTCTCTCTCTCTCTCTCTCTCTCTCTCTCTCTCTCTCTCTCTCTCTCTCTCTCTCTATCTATCTATCTATCTCTCTCTCCATCTGTCAATGTCTATCTCTACCTATCTATCTAGCTGTCAATTTGTCAGTCTCTCTGTCTGGTGCCTGTCTATCAGTCAGTGTACCTATCTATCTTCCTATCTATCTATCTATCTATCTATCTATCTATCTATCTATCTATCCATCTGTCTGTCTGTCTGTCTGTCTGTCTGTTTGTCTGTCCGTTTGTTTGTCTACTTGTCTTATCTGTCTGTCAATCTGTCTGTCTATCATTCAGTCTGTGTATCAGCCTATTGACTGATCGATCTATCAATCAATTACCACATGTATGTATGTATGTATGTATGTATGTATGTATGTATGTATGTATGTATTATTATCTATCTATCTATCTATCTATCTATCTATCTATCTATCTATCTATCTATCTATGGCTGTCTATCCGTCTGTCTCTCAGTCAGTCTGTCTCAGTCCGTCCGTATGGCTGTCTGTCTATATATCTATCTATTTGTCTGTCTGTCTGTTTATCTAACCGTCTGTCTGTCTGTCCGTGTGTCCGCCCATGTGTTTGTCGATTTATCTATCTATCTATCTATCTATCTATCTATCTATCTATCTATCTATCTATCTATCTATCTATCTATCTATCTATTATCTATCTATCTATCTATCTATCTATCTATCTATCTATCTATCTATCTATCTATCTATTTTCTAACTATAGTGATGTCTCTACGAACATAACCCATTTCAGAGCCCTATTCGTTAACGAAATTGTTCGTTACACGAGTCAGAGCCAAAATATATATAAAAGTTTGAAATGTTTTATTTTTCTCCCAACCATTAAAAAAAAAAACCTGTCGCCCGGCATCGGTCGCTCGCTCCAGCGCCATCCACTTTAGTGGTCATTCCTCTTATTAATTGTATTATATAGACAGATATAGGCGCAGGAGTGGCTGTGTGGTAAGTAGCTTGCTTACCAACCACATAGTCCCGGCTTCAGTCCCACTGCGTGGCACCTTGGGCAAGTGTCTTCTACTATAGCCTCGGGCCGACCAAAGCCTTGTGAGTGGATTTGGTAGACGGAAACTGAAAGAAGCCCGTCGTATATATGTACATATATATATATATATATATGTGTGTGTGTGTGCGTGTGTGTTTGTGTGTCTGTGTTTGTCCCCCTAGCATTGCTTGACAACCGATGCTGGTGTGTTTATATCCTCGTCACTTAGCGGTTCGGCAAAAGAGACCGATAGAGTAAGTACTGGGCTTACAAAGAATAAGTCCCGGGGTCGAGTTGCTCGACTAAAGGCGGTGCTCCAGCGTGGCCGTATCAAATGACTGAAACAAGTAATAAAAGAGAGTATATATATATAGATAGATAAATAGATAGATAGACATACATACATACATACATACATACATACATACATACATACATACATACATACATACATACATACATACATACATATAAATACATTATATGCACAATACATACATGCATGTGCGTGTGTGTGTATGTTATTGTCCACACATACTCAATGTATGTGTTTTGCTTGTTCGCCGGTTCACTGCGTCACAGAGCTCTCATGACAACTTCTTGGTGACAACTGCGTGTCAAGACACCTGAAAATAATGGGCGAGCGAGAAAGTTGGCCTCCAATCTCACAGCGATGAATACTGATATTTCGCCATTTTTCGCGGCTTATCAATATTACGTACCTGAACCGGACCGAGAACGAACTGAATCGCCGGTCGCTGACTATAAACAAATAGTGTGAAAAACCATTCGTTCTTACACCTGTAACAAAACATGTGTCACTAAAGAATATTACAGCCGAATAAAGAATATGTGGACCTCAGAACACTCTGCATTCAATAAAACAGTGGCCCACAATGTGTTTGCAGTGCCAGTACTTAAACCAACATTTGGGCTACTTGATTAGACACTTAATGAGATCCGTGCCATTGATGTGAGAACACGAAAAATACTAACAAGCACACATAATTTCCACATAAACAGTGATGTACACCGCCTTTACCTAAAATGTAAACAAGGCGGCAGAGGCTTAACATCGATCCAAAATGCATTTAAATGTCGCTTCATATCCCTTCGGCAACATCGTTTAACTACCAATATTCGAAGTGCATCCCTTGACCAAGTTTGCATACATGAAGCTGATAGCATCATAATACTTGGAAGGCAGCTCCTTGAGCAACACTCTTTGTCTGATAACCTAGAATACATGCCCAAAGAAGTCACACAACTCTACTACAACATATTAGATGAAAGGATGAGCCTATGTAAGAAGAAGACTATGCATAAATATGTTAGTAGAAAGCTCCATTATGATAGTAACATCGATCATCAAAGCATTTTATCATGGACAAGTAGCTGGATTATTACCTCCCACTTTGAAAATATTATCACGGTATTATCTACCGATGAGGCATTTTACACATGCCTCCATGTAGTTTCATGGGCAAAAAAAATGTTCAGCTTCTTGCCTAGAGGGAGCCCATAGCAATATCATATCTTCTCCACTATTTCAGTATTACGTGTTAAAAGTGAAACAAAAATATTTCTCTATTTTATGTCAGATGCTTTCACTTTAACAGTAAAAATAATAATAACAATTGAATTATATGTAGTAAGTAATAATTAAAATCAAACTAAAGTATAATATAATCGTAACATAACAAAAGTAAAAATAGCAATTGGTATAAAATTGCATCAATGACTTGAACTTGAATAAGTGGTTTCACATGAATGGGAATAAATTAAAAATAAAATTAGCGTACAGAAATGGAATAGTCCAGATGGAGCTGTGCTTTTACATTAGATTATCTGCTACTTAGCTAGCATTAAGTATCTATATGAAGTTTAACTGTATGTAATATCTGTTTTCTCGAACAGCCACTCCTACAGAATACTGCTGTTGGTTTATTTCTTATACATAAAGGACTAACGCTTCAACTGCTTACTGCTTTCTGACTCATCATAACGTTTGATGTTATTATTATTACTGTTTAACTATTGTTATCACGTTTCTTGGTTCCTCGTAAAGGAAACATTGTTGTGTTGCATTTGTCAAATAATTATAAACTCTAACCCTCCCCTTTTGAGAGAAGGAGCTTTGGTTATTGTTTAAAAATTGAATTCTGTCCCTGTTTGGGGAAATTGACAATATTTTCACCGTTTACATAGAAGCATTTTTGTTAGAATGCCTTCGATAGAAGAAAGTCCAAAAATGAATTTCGCTGCAGCCGTCGGCGGGCGCGAACTCATTGAAATTAAAATGGAAGAAATATGGATTGATCACAGACAAAAACGGTGAATCTAGGATAACACCACCAAACGAAATAAAAACTTAAATTAAAGAAAAAACTATTGTCTATAAAGTATACAATATAGAGGGAAAAAAAGATTTGAACACCTGGAGGAAAGTACCATAGAAAAGTGTCTTGGTGCGACTATGAAAGATATCTAACCAGAGGCGGTAAATTCGCCACAATAGAAGCAAGGTTCGAGTCAACGGAGCGTACAAGGGAGTACTCGACTCGAACCTTGCAAAGTGGAAATATTTTATTTTTACCTTTATATCTAAGACATAGGACGTCCCGGATAGAAATTAAATATATCTCCCCTGAAGTAGAGGTAGGCTGGATTGTAGCCACACATACAAGAGGGAGGACAAGATACAATTGATCAAAATTGCAAGAGACGGGCCTACAATTCCAGTCTGTTATATATTTTGAGTATTGTTATCACTAGCGATATCAAGATATAACTTTGTATTTTGTATTTTATGTGTAGATGTATATATATAGAAGTACGTGTAATATGTTCACATATATATACACATATATACATGGACTAGCACTATGACCCGGCAACGACGGGTCATAATGCTAGTGTTATATATATATATATATATATATATATATATATATATATATATATATATAATTATATATATATATCACGTGACCGTGACCGACCAGGCTATCAGATGTTGCTACACATCGCTGGTCACAATGCGCTACACATTGTTTTTGCCTTCAAATGACGCCACCGCGCTGGCTAAGCGAGCAGGCCAACAGAAGAAAGAGTGAGAAAAAGTTGTGACGAAATAGTACAGAAGATCACCACCATCCCCTGCCGGAGCCTCGTGGAGCTTTAGGTGTTTTCGCTCAAAAAACACTCACAACGCCCGCTCTGGGAAACGAAACCGCGATTCTATGACCGCGAGTCCGCTGCTGTAACCACTGGGCCATTGCGGTTCCACACACACACATATATATATATATGTGTGTGTGTGTGTATATATATATATATATATATATATCAACGCGGAGTCGATGAAAAAGGGACAACTGATGAAGGGAATGTTTTTTATGCTACATGTCTCGGTTCTCTGTTTTTTCGTTGTTCAAAAAATGTTCGTTTTCTGTTTTCATTTTTGTTTTCGTTTCTCATTATGTCCACTTTTTTATGTTCTGTACCCATATATGCATGTATATATACATATATCTATATATGTAGGTATGTACATGTATTTATGTATATATACATATTTTATATATATATATATATGTAATATAAATGAAGTATAAATATGCATATATACATAATACCTACATCTATACATATAATATAGTATATATTATATACATATATAGCTATATATATATATCTATATATATATATATATATATATATTATATATATATATAGAAATATATATATATATATATATATATATATATATAAGGTTAATCCAAACGGGAAAACAGAAAAAACAACAACACCGTGGAACAATTACAGTATTATTATTTTAGGCGCTCAGGAAAATGGAAGAATATATATATAATATATATATATATATATATATCTATATATATATATACATATATGTAGCACCCTCTCTTCTCCCCCCCTCAGCCCACACGGATCATTCCCGTGCTCTAGATCCCGCTGCAACACCTGCCCCCTTCATCACCAACACCACTGCTGTCACGGTTCCAACCA
>NC_042998.1:151303787-151305306 GCF_006345805.1 Octopus sinensis | reverse complement strand
ATGTATATATATATATATTATATATATATATGTATATATATATAATTTCCTCAAAAGTGAAGCATAATAGGCTCCTGTAATTGTGGTACCCTTTGCCAAGAAATCTGTCATCACTACTCCGTCCTGGTCCCAGAAGACTGTGAGCATGACCTTGCCAACGGAGGGCTGCACCCTTGCCTTCTTTGGAGGAGGTGAGTCACGGTGCTTCCACTGCATTGACTGGGCTTTGGTCTCTGAATCATAGTGATGGACCCAGGTTTCATCCTGTGTAATCAGTCTTTTGAAAAATTTTGACTCATCTTCTTGGCACATCTCCAAATTCATCCTCGAGCACTCGACGCGTTCTTGCTTCTGGAAGGGTGTGAGCAGCCTGGGAATCCATCTGGCAGACACCTTTTGCATATGCAAATGGTCATGAATGATAGTTTCCACAGACCCGGTACTAATCTTGACCTCATGGGCTATTTGGCGAATAGTTATGCATCGATCTTCCAAAATGGCAGCCTCAACCTGACGGACATATGCCTCATCAATGGCAGAAGTGAGTGATCAGATCTGGGAGCTGTTTCCACAGAGTTCCGACCATGTTTGAATTCACGACGCCAGCGTTTTACAAGGTCATATGATGGGGCATCATCACCATAAGTTACTTTCATTTCATCAAAAGTCTCCTGTGGTGTGCGTCCTTTCAAATACAAAAACCGGATCACTGCTCGACACTCAACAGGCTCCATTTCACACTTGACTCAGTTCAAACACCTGTAAATCAGAAACCATAATTAGCTTATTAATCTATAGAGATATAAATAATTGCACATGCAAAATTTCAGCTAGATCAAACAACTGCAAGTGGGTCAGAGGCATTACTTATTGAACGTCCCACGTATATATATATATATACAAGTATGTATGTAATATATAGTACATTTTAAGCGGAGAAGAGATTGAATGTATGGTAAGGAGTTTGCTTCTCATCCGTTGGTTTCAGGTTCAGTTACACTGGATGGCACTTTGTGCAAGTGTCTTTTACTACAGCCTCTGGCCGACCAAAGCCACGTAAGTGTATTTGATAGACGGAAGCGGAAAGAATGCCATCTTATATATGTATATATATCTATGTATGTCTGCCCTACACTTCCGCTTGACAACCGGCGTTAGTGTGTTTACGTCTCAATAACTTGACTGTTCGGCAAAAGAATCCGTTAGAAAAAGTATCAGAAGTGCAAGAGAATTATTGGTGTCGATTCATTCGACTAAAATTTCTTCAAGACGAAGCTCCAGCATGGCCGCTAACTAATGATTGAAACAAGTAAGAGACAAAAGATAAAAATAAAACAAATATGTGTTTGTGTGTGTGTGTGTGTGTGTGTGTGTTTACCGTTATTGATTATCTATATTATATATAAAATAAATCCTTTGTCTGTTCCCAATGTATTTTCAAACGACTCAGCCAAATCAGGTCATATTTTACGTGAGTGTCAACATGTAATGTTTTTGGATTAAAACAATGCAGCATTGG
>NC_042998.1:151271287-151298787 GCF_006345805.1 Octopus sinensis | reverse complement strand
CCCTCTTATGTATCAACTATTTGGTTGATATTTCCTGTTCCTGGATTGTAAACGCATACTCTTCTAAGTGAGAGTTAGTAAATCGGTTGCTGGTCCATGATAGACTGCTTTGATTATCAATGTTACTATTGTACAGGAGCTTTCCGCTAACGTATCCATGCATCGTCTTCTGTTGATATACGCTCATCCATTCATCTGATGATACGCTGCGATAGAGTCGTGCGACTTCTTTGGATATATATTCAAGCTTTATCAGACATAGAATGCTGCTCATGGAACCGTTTTCCAAGTGTCATGATGTTATCTGCCTCGTATACGCAAAATTGGTCAAGACTTGCATTTGGCACTTGGTGGTTAAAAGATGTGGCAGAAGGGATATGATATGACATTCAAAGGCAGTCTGGATCGATGTTAAGCCTTTGACCTCTTGCTTTCGTTTTAGGTAGAGGCGGTCTACATCGTTCTAGATGTGAAAATTATTTGTGTTGTTTGGTATCTTGCAGGTTTTCACATCAATGACTCGGATCTCAACATTAGTTATTTGTTATCTTTTTCTCTGTCTTCAAAAACCCATGATGGCATTTCCTTCGTTGTTTCGGTTTTGTTTACTTTCCGGTGTCGTTCATGTACTGCTTTGCAGACCACATTGACGGGTGTTAATCTGCCAGAATGAAGGTTCATTGCACTACAGTAAGTACTCTTCTCCAGTTTCATTTACAACTTTTAATATGTGTCTGTTGGTCTTTTGCTTACATTGGTAGAGAATACTTTCTCTTCGAGAGGATACTTCAAAAGTAACTTCTAGCATCTCCTCTAGAAAATGGACCAAGTTTAGCATCGTGGTGTTATTAAGTACCTGCAGAAAAAGAGTTTAGACTCCAGATGCTTTATCAGCAGTGCAAAAGTGAGCAACTGAATTTAGGAGAGGAAAGGAGAGTCTTGATGATGTCTCAACGTCTGGACTTTCTGCAACAGCCGCCAACGGAGAAAACATTGATCATGTTCACCACATGGTGGTAGATGATAGACGATTGATTACAAATCAAATAGCCAATGCTATTAGCATGTATTGTGATATAGTTGAGAATATTCTGCACAATGAATTTCAGTGACGAACCTCGCTGCTCGGTGGGTTTCACGCTTTCTGATACCTGATCAAAAGTGCACCGGGCTAATCACATCACGGCTAAATCTGGCATTGTTTCAGTCAGATCCAGCTTGTTACCTTGAAAGTTTCCTAAGCCATGATGATTGTAGGGTTCATTAGTTTGAGCCAGGGACAAAGAGACAATCCATGCAATGGAAACACCGCCTCCTCACCTGCTCCAAAAGAAGGCCAAGCTCGTTTCCATCGAAAGGGAAGTTGATGACCTCAGTTTTTTTTTTCCCACAGGCATTGCATTTATCGACTATCTTCAAAAAGGGTCGCACCATCAATGGAAAGTATTATGCCAGCTTGCTGAAGCATTTACGAAAGGCTATCAAGACCAAACGGCCAGTCAGACTGCCGAAAGAGGTCGTGTTGAAACACAATGCTCCAGTACACATGTCCTTGGTTTCAACGGCTGTTGTGTGTGATTGTGATTTTGAATTTGTTGATCACTCACCCTATTCTACTGATTTCGCCCCATCTGACTATCATCTGTTCCCAACATGAAAAAATACCGGGCTAAGAATCGCTATTACAGTGATGATTACGTCATACCTGCTATTGATGACTTTTATACCAACAGGATGAAAGCTCCTTCTCCAAAGGGATCCAAACACGGCAATACCGATAGAAAAAGCATGTGGACCGTAAGGGGTTCTACGTTGAAGAATAAACCTCATTTGGTCACAGTGCATAAGTGTATCTTGGTCAGCCTATGAATCTTTAAGCCGACCCTCATACGCTTATCTCCATGTTTCTGATGACCAACTACTGAAGCTGGTCAATTACTGTTCGATGTGTGTGTGTGTGTGTGTGTGTGGTGTGTGTGTGTGTCTATCCACTTCTCTGCTTGTATTGAATGTATTCCATTCACAGAGTGTATTTAAAAATATTTTTTCCACAGATGCAAAAATAAAATTGCGTCGAAATATAAAATCACGTGACTACTTATGCCTGTTTATACTAAAATATAGAAATACGCCCACATGCATTACACACACACACACTCGCGCACTCACAACCATAAATTTTATGTATGCGACAAATTTACATAATGATAATACGCATTGAAATACATACAAAGTCAAAATAGACCACACACACACACACATACATGCATACATGAATACATACATACATACATACATACATACATACCTTCATACATACATACATACATACATACATACATACATACATACATACATACATACATACATACATACATACATACATTCACAAATACATACGATTGCGTCTATACAAAGATCTCACGCAAAAACAAATAAATGTAAGGAGAAGGGGGAGAGAGAAAACGCGAGCGTGACAGATAACACACACATATATATATATTATATATATATATATATATATGTGTGTGTGTGTGCGTGTATATATACACATACATATACATACATATACATACATATACGTATATATATCTACATATATGAGTGTATGTGTGTAAATATGTATACATATATATTTATATATATGTATACACTCGGATGCACGCACACACACACACATACACTCATATATATGTATGTCTGAATATTACGTGTATATACATACATATACGCACGCGTGTATACTTACTCGTACAGTTCTATAGCTTGTAGGGAACACATCCACGGCGTTAGCTGGTCACAAGTACACAGTCGCCTAACACACACACACATACACACACAACAGACGTAGCACACACATACACAGAAGCACTCCCTACTCGCTTCTAGAAGTAGCGCCATGTCCCCCAACATCCACCCGTTCCCTCACTCTTTATGGTTGTTTATTTATCAGATATAACTTCCCGACGGTTGCTTGGATGAACCTTCTGCAACAACTCTACCCCACTCCGTTGCATCTCTCCACCACCACCACCACCATTTCATTACCATTATCCACCCCCACCCCCACACACACACACTATAACCATAAACACCACCAGCGCCAGGCAAAGTGAACGTCTATTCTTATGTGACTTGCTAAATATAGCAATCAAACATGCCTCAAATCACAGCCCACAGTATTTGATAGGAGACAGCTAATTGTAGTTTGGTAAGTATATAACATGCGAGATGGCCACAGCTGGAATGCTCTTGATCATTGGTCGCTGGCTTAACGACAGACCTGGGAGCAAAACAACCTAACCTGGCTATAGTCAACATTCATCCCCACCACCACAACTAACAACAACAACAAAAACAACAACACCATTACCGCCACCATCATCACCGTCATCTCTATCATTGTATCATAGCCATCAAGTCACAACAGCAATATTTCAACCACCACCACCACCTAATGTAAATACCGCCCCACCAACCATCAACTCTCCTTGACAAGTAGAACGGAGCCGGACCGTATTGACACAAGATTTTGTTTAGACTGACAGCTCCGTAAGACCTACACACACTCTCACACACACATTCTCACACACACGTACACACACACACACACACATACACAAATACACACTCACATACACACACACATACACACAAACACACACACCAGCACATACATAAAAATATATATAGATACAAACATCCATCCATCTATCCATACATACATACATACATACATACACATACATACATACATACATACACACACACACATACATTTATTATTATATACATATATCCACATAGAAAAATTCATACATATTTACGCACGCGTATATTGATATATCCACACACACACAAACGATTCTATATACACACAACAAGGTGCATACATACGCGTATACATACAGAATTCTAATATACATAAACACATACGCATGAACGCTTCTCTCCACGCACACACACACACCAAAGTATTCGACGCACAGCTCCGGCACCAAGTTCAGCTACAACATAATAGCATAACAACCGACATTATCAACATTATCACCAACAATAACTCCAGTCATCACGATCAATAACAGCCCTACTACTACTACTACTACTACTACTACTACTACTACTGCTGCTGCTGCTGCTGCTGCTGCTGCTCCTACTGCTGCTGCTGCTGTGTTAACAAATGAGTTTCTAGGAGGTCGTACAGTGTCACACCACCATCATCACCATCACCACCACTATTACCACTATACCACCTCCACCAAATCCCCAATATCATCATCATCATCCTCAACAACAACAACAACAACATCATCAATCTTCTAATGCGAAAATCACCAACACCAATACCAAATTCACTACTAATCACCAATATTATCTAGCGCCCATGCCAACACCGCCTCCACCAACCATAATCTCGCCATCGACCCCAAATCTCCTTCCCCCCTGCCATTAGGAAACACCACTACCACCAAAGTTAACAGCACAACTATTACAACCATCACCTGCAATGCCAACACTACTACCACTGCCACTATCACGGCCACAACCGTAATCACCACCACCTTCACCACCAGCGCAAACACTATCACCTGTCATAGCTACGAACACCAGCACTTGACGAAGCCCTTGCTACAAATACTAACCACACCCTAGATAGTTAAAAGGATGAGCTCGGAGACTTTGATTTCCGTCCCCCCATCACATCCCACCTCCGTCACCGCTACTAGTGCTGTTATCACCAGCAATAACACCCACCCACCTTGTTTCTCCTTCAAACACCAATCACACTCCACTTCTGTCACACATATCTCTGCACCTATATCACTAAAACATTGCTAGCGTCCACGCAACTAACAGCAATATCTATATATACATGCATGATTGCACACATACATACACACACATGTGCGTGTGTACTAGCCGAATGACCTGGCGTTGCCCGGGTTACTGCTGTTTATTCACATTAGTAATCAATATAGATATATTTTTCATAGTTATTTCAAAATAATATTTTATTTTAAAATATCCAAATTGTAATGATAATAGAATTTCGAACTGAAAATCTGTCAATGTTGAAACACCCTAGGGTAAACAATATTCATTGTATAATATTTTGCCGGTGTCGAAATGAATAAATTGTTGCTGTTTCTAGCTCGCGAGCAAGCAACATAGAGTTGGTCGTGGGAGAAGCATGTAGTAGAGAGATCAAGTCCAACTACCTTGAGGAATTGACCCTGAGATTTGTTAATTGAAATACCATAACGAAGCATCTTAAATTTAAATGGAACAACTGTAGGTATGAGAGGAATTTTTGAAATAAAGACATTTTCTTCTTTGTGGCAACCTGTTATGATTGTTGCCCACTGGACATGGAGAGCATTTTGGAGATGAACATAATTTTTAGCCCTTATCATTTTTTTATTGTTACGAATGTAGAGGAGACGCTCACTCTCAACTTTAGCATGCACATAAACCAGGTATTGCTGAAATAGATTACGACGCATGTGTAATTGTTTTGATTGTTCTGGTCTTAACATCAGTTGGTAAGAATAGAAGTCATTTGACGGCACCTTTTCGTTTGTAATTAGTTTTCTTGTTGCAGGTTCAATCTGTGGAATATTGAAATGGTGCCCATCTTGTCCATTCCACAAAAGAAGCGCTTATAGGAGAGCATCATAAGAGGGATGGCTACATCATGTGATGTGGGCTCATTAAAACGGCGTAAAATGTTCTTTACTACAGACGTAACGCACACGCAAATACACACACACTCACAGACACCTACACTCTCATACACATATGTATATGCATGTGTAGATGTATGTGTAGTAGTTATCTTTTTATGATATGGAATGATCATAGCTGGAATGCCTTTGATATCGGATTGTGTTCATCTACTGACCTGGCGAAAATATTTGTTGGCCGCGTGCGAGCCATATGTGGTGGTTCTAATTTCTAATCTTAAACACCAACAATATATAATACTTAAAAATACAGGGGATTGCATGTACACACACTAAATTAACCTCCATCCCACAATAGTTGAAATAAAGATGGGCGTCCTTTAACATGTTTAACAGTGAAAGTGTGAACCAAAATAGATGTTTTACGAAAATGAAAGAATATATTTGAAAGCGATTTCTATTTCAAACAAGCTTCCTATATTTTCATCACGTCACACAGATCACAAAACATTTTGTAACGTTAAATCTGATAAATTTTTATCTCGTGAAATGCTTTCAACGCAGCTTGTGTTTTAGTAGGCTTAGTCAAAGAACGACAAATCACTTGACGATGGCACCTAACCAACCAACAGACATTCTCGTATCCCCACCCTCTATGAAAATGATTGGTTGTGAGATTCTCCAGTGTTAACCTGTGAAAATTATTGGCGAGAAGTGAGAAGATGGAATAACTGCAATATTGTTATTTTTTAACCAGAAAAAAATTAGTTTTAAACATAAAACATTAAAATCTTGTTTCCTTGAGTGAAATGTTTGGTAAACAAGCCGACTCAATCGAATTTATTCAATGGACAATTTCCAATTTCTTCCCGTATATATTGGGTCATCCCATAAATAATGCAGGTTTTTTCCATTTCTTTTATTTTTCAAAATTAAGATAATCAAAGTTCTTTTTTAATCTAAAATATTCTCTCCTTCATTTTCTATAATGCTATTCCATCAATCTAGTAGACTTGCAAGGCTCCTCTTCCAAAATTCTCTTGTCCCAAACGAACACTATCCCTGCAGTACTGTTCTGACCTTGTCTACATAATTCATATATTTTCCGTCCAAATGATTTTGAAGACTGTGGAATAAATGATAATCAGATGGGGCAATGTCCGGCGAATATGATAGATGGGGCATCGTTTCCCATTCAAACTGATCCAACCTTTGGAATGTCATCCATACTGTATGTGGCTGAGAATTATCCTGATGGAAGAATACCTTTTGTCTTGAAACCAAAGATGGTCGTTTTTCTTCTAGCACTGCCTTGAATGACTCGTTGAATGACCAAATCTAAGCTTCTCTTCTAGTTTCTCAACAGTTACGATGGAATTTTGTTCCACCAGGGTTTGCAGGACGTCCTCATCGAGCTCTATAGAACTTCCAGGACGAGGCTTGTCTTCTAGGCTGTAGCTTCCTGCTCGGAATTTCTGTAGCCGTTGTTGACACTGGTTTACGCTTATTGTTCGATCCCCATATACGGCATTAATATTTCTCGCACTTTCTGTTGCGTTCTAGCCTTTATTGAAAGCAAAGTATGCCGAATATGCTCCTTTGTCACTTCCATTATAGTTTTGAAAAAATAAATGTTAAAATCGAACCGCACTCTTCAAAACTTGCACTAAGAATAAGGACAAGTTAAAATCATTACCTACTTTTATAGCAAGTTGATGCAGATAGTTTATCCCGACCCCCTCCGGTTTTAGTTCATGCAATTGAAAAAAAACGCATTATTTATGGGATGACCCATATACATACGTACATACATACATATATATATATATATATATATTATATATATATATATATATATATTATATATATATAATATATATATATATATATATATTATATATATATATATATATATAAAAGCAAAATTGATAGTTCTAAAATCTCTCTGAGATCAACGCTGTAGTTGTACTGGCAAGTAATATTCGTAGTCACTTCAACATGGCTGTCCATTCGAGCGGACTCTACTGCCGATTTTAGCCCCAAGAGGACATCTCCTCTAGCTGGTTAACGATGCACGGCTGCATCCGATAAAATTGCCAGCAGGCGAGCGAACCCCTACTATCTCTTAGCGACGCGAGCAGTAGACAAGCCCTCGTTTCGGGCTATTTCTGCCTCTCCTCAGTACTGGACAACTCGTCTGCTAGAGTTGACAGCAGCTCGCTTCTGCACGCAATATATATATATATTCGCTTGAAGTATATGTATTGCATGCAGAAGCGAGCTGATATCATCCCTAGCAGACAGTCAACAACCAAGAACTAAAGGAGGATATCCAAAACTTCTGTCGTAAGTTACGACTTGTGGAATTCTTCACTAATAAAAGTAATGTGATTGATGAATCCCTAATAAAGAGTAAATCAAATTTTACCCCACCAAAAGGAAGAAACAACTATCTTGACCAATAAATTGATATCCTGTCAAAATTTCCCTAAGACGCAAATTAATGTCAGGCCAAACATTAACTAATCCGAAATGTTTGCTCTTAAACGTATACAAAACGATCAAACAATAATTATTAAACAAGCAGATAAACGTGGTGCAAGTGTTATTATGGATGCAGAATACTATAAGGATCTGGTTGAGAACCAACTGAAGGACACAACCTTCTATCGTGATATACCTACAAATATAGACCACCACATCATGAAGAATATCAACAACCTGGTTTCAAAATAGCACAACTCAGAGATAATAAAAGATACTACATTACCTATTTCGAGCCCAAACTAGCAACTTCTACAGCTTTCCGAAAATACATAGATCAAAAGATATTCAACATGCAGTAAAAGAACAAGAAAGTGAGTACATAAGATTACTGCATCCAAAAGACTTAAGACCTATTGTAGCTGGTCCAGCATGCTCTACCCACCATCTAAGTAATTTTATTGATATTCCTTTGAAACCACTATGTACCTACATACCCAGTTTCATCCGGAATGACATTGATCCTCTCCTCTCTTTCCAAAACAACTGAAACAAATTCACTTCTACTTAGTTTTGACGGGATACGCCTTTACACACAGATCGAACTATGGTTCTTAGTAAAAGACAGCTTAAAAACTTGAAGAAATTATTTAAAAAGGCAAAGTTTGACCTTAGTAACAAAGACCAATCGTTCCCTGTGTTTAAATGCAATGATAGCCAATGTGACACTTGCCAATTCATACATACTGGCCAATATATGAACACAAAACCCGGAAAAATATTCACAAGCGCAAATATGAACTGCAAAAGCAGAAATTTAATTTACTGCATCAAATGCCCAAATTGTTAAGAACATATGTGGGTCAGACTAGAAATGCACTATCAAAACTTCACGTGTGCACTGACAGCAAATCAGAGACCCAGATGTCCGTCAGATACCTTTGAGTAACCATCTAGCAACATGTGGTCGGAAAATATTTATAGTATTTCCATTCTACAAACTACACAGCCCAAGAGAAACTGAGAGAAAAATCAGAGAAAAGAACTATATTAACAAATTCCAACCCAAGCTAAATAAACCATAATACTAATACTTAGAAGTACTATTTCTACTGCTACGACCACTACCACTAACAGCAACAACAATACTAAAGGTGCTGATGATGACGAAAGCAGGAAAATACTAACTAAGTCAAGAGAAAAGACAGTAAAAATAATCTTATTTGTTATTTTTTACTACTACAGCTACTCCTACCACTACCACCATCACCACCACCACCAACAACAACGACGACGACGACGACAATAATAAGGGATATGATAATGGTGATGATGATAATTGAAATATAAAAATCCCAGGGAAATGTTGTTTATAACATTTCTAAAAATAGCCCAACAATTACTGCTTTGGCTAGGATCACAATACAAGTCTCTTGACATGATCAACACACCGTGACGCCTAAACTACACACCAATCAACTTAAGTAATTTAGTAAAACCACACACTAATTGGTCAGAATATAGTTTGCAAAAATTAATGTTCTAGAGTCTATACAAATGTATTTAAGACACATAGTTTAGCCATCTCACTACAATTGTAAATTTTAAAACATAACTGTCACCACTACTACATGAACCGGAAGATTGCATAGTTTAATGCATGAAGGTACTAGTTCAATCAGAATGGACATTTAATATTCTATCATTTCATTATATTATCTTATATTATCTTATAAAATTGTAAATAAAATATGAAAATCAGAAAAAGCTGGAATTTCTTTGAGTATTATATTCTTCTATACACAATCATATACACTCGTATATATATATATATATATATATATATTATATATATATATATATATGCATGTGCGTGTGTGTGTGTGTGTGTGTGAGTGTATGTGTGTGTGTTCCCTCCCTCCATCGCTTGACACCCGATGTTGGTGTATTTCCCGGGGTCGATTTGCTCGACTAAATGCGGTATCCCAACATGGCCGCAGTCAGATGGCTGAAACAAGTAAAATAATAAAAGAATACACACACACACACACACACATATATATATATACATATACAGAGAGAGAGAGAGAGAAATAGAGACACAGCAACAGAGTGGAGATAGACAGGTGTATAGACAAATGAAATATAGGTATAGATATATAAGCATAGATATATATGTATAAGCACATATACAAACATGCATACATACTACATACATACATACATACATACATACATACATAAGTGTGTGTGTGTGTGTGTGTGTGTGTGTGTGTGTGTGTGTAAATCTGTGATGATACACTATAAGCAATAAATTACTGGACTCAATACAAATGTAGAGTATTCTTTAATTCATTATAACCGAAATGTTCCAATTTCCAGTACTCAGGGTTGCCCATATCCGATTTTTAGCTGGTAAACGAGCCTAGCTTTCCTTTGAAGATTTAAGGTCTGAATAATTTTTGAGACATGAAACGAAAGTTTGAAGGTAACGCTTATCGTTATGCTCTTTCCTTTAAAAAACCTTGACGAAAGACATGTGCAAAAATAACTGCTTCAAGCTCACGCCTTTGATTTCATTTCTGGTTTTCGTGATACTATTATATAAACTTCATAAACTCCATACAATCGAAGTCATGAAAGTGCATTGCTGTTCAAGCAATGTTCCAAAATAATACTTTGAAATAATACTGTTAATTAATAATTCTAAATTAATGTTTTAAAAAAAACAGTGAGTGTGTATGCAGGTGTTCATTCTATATGCGTCTGTGCAGACACATACATATATACATATGTTCACACATAGACACACATATATATACACTGAATAATATGTTCGTATTTAGATATATACATACATGTATATATATATATATATATCTGGTATATATATATATATATATATATATATATATATATATATATATGCACCTATGCCTATATACATATACTCACATGTAAACACGGACATATACATATTAAAACATATATTAATAAAACCTATTAATTAAACATTTCGAAAACCAACATTTTTTTTTCTGAACCAGAGTGAAATTCAAGGAGGCTTGTATTTTCATAAAAGACTCTCAGCCACATGCATACAAGGCGTTAACATCTCACTTTTTTGTTCAAACTACTGGTACCTTGAATCAAAATTCTCAGTTTTTCAATCAACGAAAGTTGACACTGCATCTTTGATTTGAAGCTTTTGTTCCTGTATTGTTGCGCATTATCTACAATAGATAAGGTAATTTCGAATTCATGACGACTTGTCTTACGCAAGAACCATGCAAACTTCAACAAAGCTGTAGCACATTTTCCGGTGGGGCTGACAAATGAGTGTTTATGATTGTAATAACGGCTTTTGAATATGAGTTCCGTTGCCCCAATATATGTTTTGAGTTGATCACTGTTGTTTGATTCAACTATAAACTTTGTCTGACAGTTACCGTCTTGTAGTCAGTTCTCACAAATTGCATATCTCTTCTATTGAACTTTGTAGCATTAGAATCTCCAATATAGCTTTCAAAACTTTTGCAAGCAGAATAGCTGACCTTAACACAGTTACTTTTTAATACTTTTCTATGGTTATGCCCTGGCGGAAAACGGTGATTTATTGAATTAGGAAATTCTTAATATATATTAGTTTTTATGGTTTTAGGTGAATTCATCTACAACAATTTATCTGTGTGTGGTTGTATGTGTGTGCGTGTATGTGATTGTATGTGTGTGTGGTTGTATGTATGTGTGTGGTTGTGTATGTGGTTGTATATGTGTGTGGTTGTGTGTGTGAGTGTGTGTGGTTGTATGTGTGTGTGTGTGTGGTCGTAGACGAATTGTATCCGTAGATTAACTGCTGTAGATGAATTGTAGATGATTTGTTGAAAACAAATTCGCCGGATACTAGGTTTTACTGCTAGGTTGAATACTGGGTTGTATTTTAAAATATCCATTTTCTTATTCCTATTCTTATGTTGTATATTCCCAGTGTTTTTTTACGTATCTAACCTTATCAGAGAACCAACTATTTCTAAGCTATCACAATAACTAGCTGCACCGATAAAAGCATCTTCATTAGATGGTAACGAGGATACCCGTTTACTAATATTATTAGGCAAGTCCCTCAATATAGAAGGTGGGTGATTCGATTGTTTATGCATATATACTAACTTCTTGCTTGTATTGTAGCCTGGAACAATCGTTGTCCAACTATCACGTTGCGTCAAGAAAATTAAGTGGATAAAGTTTGAATCTACAGTAACCCTATTTCTTGAAATAATTTAATCAAATTTTCCTAAATCTGTCTAACTTGTGACCGTTGCAATTTCTCGATAGAATGAGGCCATCACCACGATATAAACCACCGTTCATTTTGCACTCACCTGAAGCTGAAAATCATTTCGAAAATATAAAGAAAGAAAAACTTTCACAACGTACTGAGTTTCCTTGTACACCCGTCTCTAAGCCCAATCGCACAAACATGCTTGTATCTCGTTGCGGGTGGTAAATAGATACGTTAAAAGTTACGTATGTTTATATATGTAACTATATATCTCAACGATAAAGGGCGCGAAATTTTAAGGATCTTTTTTTAACGTTGACCGAGGAGGAATTATTACGAATTTTCAGTTCGTTATACTTTTGTTAAAGTTTCCGTTTGCTGTGTTTCTGCTAAATCTTTGAAATACATAAGTGCACACACACACACAGATACACAGAAAAAGAGAGAGAAAAATAGATATATACCCCCCCACACACACATATATATGTATTTGTATAAATATTCATATCTGTATATATATAAATATACATACATACATACATACATGCATATATATATATATATATATATATATATACATGTATGTATGTGTGTGTGGTAGTGAAAGCCCGTGGTTTAGTGGTTAAGGTATTCGGCTGACGATCGTATAGTCGTGAGTTCAATACCCGGTGCAACATTGTGTCCTTGAGCAAGACACTTTATTTCACGTTGCACCAATCTACTCAGCTGACAAAAATGAGTAGTACCTGTATTTCAAAGGGTTAGACATGTCACATTCAGTGTCACGATGAATATCCGTTAGAACCACGTTAAGGTTACGGGTTTCTGTGGAGTGCTCAGCCACTTGCAGGTTAATTTCACGAGCAGGCATGTGTGTGTGTGTGTGTGTGTGTGTGTGTGTGTGTGTGTGTGTGTGTCTGTGTGTAGAATTTAATTATCTCTCTAGCACGTCATCCAATGCAAACTTAAATGTTTACATTGTTCTACAATGGCCGATACCATCAGAGCAATAAATACATGGGTTATCCGGGTGTTAAGATACTTTGCTCCCTTTATGAAATGGACAAAGGTCGAGCTGCGGAGGATAAGGTGAACTACAAAACTGCTCACAATGCATAACGCACTCCACCCTAAACGTAATATCGACTGATTCTCCTTACCAGAAAGACAGGAGGAAGATGCTGTTAGTATCGGGATGTTGAGTTTGAAAACTTATGTTGTGCCGAGTAAAGAAAGAATGCTATCGGCTACTAGAGATGCTCAAGAAGCTACTGAAATAGTAGAATTCGAGAGTGATGGAAGAACAACAGGACAAGCAGATGGAAACAAAATGGAACCACATGACCAATTCATGCAACAAACTGAAGATACTGAAAATAATGAATACTGGTTCTGATAGCCCAATGGGAACTTGAAATGAGAGGCCGAAATTTCAATTATAGCCGCTCAGGAACAAGCTATTAGAATAAATCTGATAAAGGCAAAGCTCGACACAAATCAGTCAGACAGCAAATGTAGAATCTGTAGGAAAGACGATAAAAGTATCAGTCATCTTCCGAGTGAATGCTGTATACTACTGGAAAAGGAGTATACGTACAGGCATGTCTGTGTAGGCAAAAGGATACACTGGGATTTTAGTCGAGTGTCTGGTTTCAAAATATATAGAAAAGTTATATAAACACATGCTAGAGGCTATGATGGAGAATGAGAATTATAGGATCTTGTGGATTTCCCATAAATACTGACCATATTGCTGAAACAAGAAGACCAGATGTAATTATAGAGTACAAAAAAAACAGAGTAAGACCATATCATAATAGAATGGATGCCAAAGAAATTGAGAAAATACCAGAATCTAGCTGAGGAGACTGTAAAAGACTAAGATGATAATTATTCCTGTGCACTTGACAAAACACCCAGATTGCTACGTGATAGGATGAAAAATATTGGCAATGAGACTTGCATTGTCAGCCTGTAGAATCCTAAAATACCAGGATCTAAATGAGGAGATTGTACAAGACTAAGATGATAATTATTTACTTCACGTTTTAATAAAAAGCTTAATCCACCCATTGTGTAACGTCCTCACCTCTCTCCACTTTCTTTTTTCATAACTTTGTATATCGTTACTCTCCATCCTTTTAACGTTCATTGTATTTTAATATATCTTGTCTTTATGGGAATGTATATTTTATTTTAATATATCATTCTTTATGGGAGGTCCACAAGATCCTGTAATTCTCATTCTGTTCTTTCTACAGGTCGACTTGCGTTACTGATCTGTAGTCCTGTATTTTGCGAGAATCCTAAAATTATTGAAATTTTAGAAGACTTGTCACCAAACATCAAGATAGCTTACCTACTAACTAGTATAGAATCTGATGATGGACTATTCCGTTGAAGACGACGTATGATCGTTCAGATCTTTTGCCTAACGAGCTGCACAACTGATTTGTTTGTAGTGATCAAATGCATGTGCTGTACATTAGCTCACTCTCTCCAACAAATAAACGTTTACCTGAACAGGTGCACGCTGCACCACGCGTCAGGTATCGAAGTAATCGTAGACCAATGTGATATGAAGTGTTTTGCGCAAGAACACAACGAATCATCCAGTCTAGGAATTGAACCACGATCTCGCCATCGTGAGTGCAACACCCTAACCACTATGTTATGCGTCCTACAATGTAATGATAGTAGTAGTAGTAGTAGTAGTAGTAGTAGTAGTAGTGGTGGTGGTGGTGGTGGTGGTGGTGGTGGTGGTAATAATAATAATGATGAGGATGATGATGATGATGATGACAACATCATTAAACAACCCTTATTCAGTGACCTTTTGAGCGGGATGGGTTTCTCGACTTGAAGAAAATTCTAACTGGGCCCTACCTGCAAGCCCATGCGCTGTTTATCTTGATATAAGATCACCATGTCGTGCACATATAGTTGTGATGCATGTGCCTGGTGTACCCTTATCAAACGGGTAGTCATGTTGGGTATAGTATGTTTCGTATATTTTACCCCAGTGTCACTTTGATGGCATGCACTGCTCTTTCATCCAATAATAATAATAATAATAATAATAATAATAATAATAATAATATAATAATAATAATAATAATAATAATAATAATAATAATAATATAATAATGATAATAATAATAATGTTTGACTTTTGCTTTACATTTGCACAAGCTGGCTCCAAGTCTCACCCAGAGACCTCAAGAGACAACAAGTTGGAAGTTCATGTTGGTGTTATGCCTAGGGTGCCATATATTTGGTTTTGTACTTAGTGTTGTACTAGTGAATGCTTAAAAAAAACATACGAAAGTTATGTTTGTTTTAAAATTTGAGATTACATAGAAAGTACTTTGTGTAGGATATGAGCAGTTCCCATGAGCACTATCTTTTGAATTTCTGCCATTTTTGGGTTTCCTGGTATCTGAGTTAGGTAGCAATCAGCCCCTTTTGCTATCATTCCCAGGGCACCTATGACAACAGGTATTGTTTTAGTCTTCAGGTTCCACATTTTGGGTCAGGGCTTTGTCAACATCTGCATTATTCGCTCTCTTTGGGTATTTGCCATTGAGAGGTTTTTCTTGCTATTTATCATTCAGAATATCTAAGGCAGCAGTTTTAGCACGGGTTTTCATGCGCTTAGCTTTTTCTGTGCTTGTATCTTGTGTGTCTAATTCCGAAATTTGTTGTATTCGGAATTCACTTAGATATTCCTTTGCCTTTTTGGTTACTGAGTATGATGCTTTCTTGTTTTCATGTTTTGAGACAAGTTTTAACATCCATTCCTCAGAGTTTTTCAGGTAGGTGTCTAGGCCAATTGCAGCAATCTTCATTGTTATTGCCAGTTGTAAAAGTCCACGTCCTCCCTATTTTCTTGGCAGATAAAGTCGTTCTATATCTGCCTTAGGGTGGTGCATTCTATGCATTGTCAACAGTTTTCGTAATTTTCTGTCAAGATTACATATTTCAGTAATTGACCAGTTAACGATATTGAAACTGTAAGTCACGACTGGTATGGCTAAAGCATTGATCGCTTCGATCCTGTTTCTCGCATTCAGCTCTGTCTTGAGTATTGCTCTTACTCTGCGATAACATTCTCTCATAATCCGTTCCTTCATCACTGAATACCTTATTCCGTCCCCTTCAATTACCCCTAGGTACTTGTAGCTCTCCGCTGGGTCTAACTCTTTTATGACATTCTGCTGGTCAAGGTAAACGTTAGATGTTTCTGTCATTTTTCCTTTGATAAAGGTAGCTTTTCCTCATTTATCGAGGCCAAATTGCATTCTGATGTCATCACTGAATTGTTTAACAATCGTTAGTAAGCCCTTGAGTTGTTGGTCATTTTTTGCAAAGAGCTTTAAATCATCCATGTAAATGAGATGATTTATATTTTTATCCAACATTTTATATCCATACTGTGCAGCATTGAGCAATTTTGAGAGAGGTATTATGACTAAACAAAAGAGGAGTGGTGATAGTGAGTCACCCTGGAAAATGCCACATGAAATTTTTACATCACCAACATTTAGAGATTCATCGTCACTGTTCAAAGTTAGTGTGGTTCTCCATGATCTCATACTTACAGACAAGAAGTTTCGCAGAGTAGGTGCTATTTTATACATTTCCAGGCATTTCTTAATCCAGCTATGTGGTAGGCTATCAAAAGCCTTTTTATAGTCTATCCAGGCTATTGATAAGTTTTTGTGTCGTTTGTGACAATCTTCTAAGATCATCTTATTGATGAGTAGCTGATCTTTACAACCATAGGATCCACGTTTACATCCTTTCTGTTCATCAGGGAATATGCTGCAGTCTATTAAAAAACTATAGGTATATTCCGTCCGGACAGATGTTAGCGTTTTATACATAGTTGTTAAGCAGGTTATGGGTCTATAGTTTTTTGGTTCATTTGTTTCTTCACTTTTTGGGAGCAAGAATGTTAAACCATTAACTAGCCAAGCAGGCATCCTACTAGGGTGTTGCAAAATATCATTGTAAAGTTCTGTTAGCAGTTCATGGCTCTCTGGGAAGGCATTCAAACAGAAGTTAGGAATTTTATCCTTTCCTTGACCTCCTGAGAGCAGATCTTACATCTTCTGCCTTGAAACCCTCCCACTTTTGTTCTTCTTAGGAATACAACTCCGTAGCTATTTTATCAATCCAAGGGGCCTTTTCGTTGTGTTTTTTCTTCTGCCCAAATTTTATTCCAAAAACCATGCTCTTCTTCTTTTGATGGTACAGACTTTACAGTAACTGCTGTTTTCCCTATCTTCCTGTAAAATTTTTTTGGGTTATTTGAAGAATCTAACACGCTTTTCGTACCTTGCTATGCGGGTAGCTTTAGCAGATGCCTTTTGCTTGATGGTTTCTATGGTGGCATCAATTTCATTATATTTTTTCTTTAATTTTGGGGTTTTTGTAGGTTTGGTTGTCTTGCCAACCTTAAGGTTTTTCAAACATTCAATGTCAGACCTAAGTAGTTTAATTTGATGTTGGATACGCTCTTGCCAAGAAGGCTTTTTGTGGGATTGTTGCCGTTTTCTAATCTTTTCACCACATAGAATCTTTGAGATTTTCGCGGATGCATAGTACAGGTGGTTGAGATCTGTGATATTAACATCATTAGCTGAAATTATATCCTTAAGTGCAAGGCGGATTTTACCAATTATTTTCATGTCTTGGTTAGAATTGCGGATTTTAGGGTGTGTATCGCGTTCATCCATACTGGTTTCTTTAATTTTCAGCCATTCAATCATGATTTGATTCTTTAATTCATGTAGTTCAGTTGGGTCAATATTTGTGTGACTTTCTTCTATTTGATGTTCATTTGCCTTAGTGTTTATGATTGGTTCAGTGAGTATTTCACTTTGCCTATCAGTTATACTAACTCTTTCAATCCTTACTGCGTTTTTATCAGCCCTGGGCTGGTCTATAATTATTTCCTCTGTATTATCTTCTTTAGCTGCGGCTTCGTTGTTTTTATCCGTTACTGCTTGTTTGATTTGGTCAATCTCTACTTCAATCAGTAATTTTTTTTTTATAATGTTTCTTCTGACGTTGGCAAGTTTGTTACTGTCTATGTAGGGTCTTACATAAGGGTGTTTCTGTTTCCAGTTTATGTAGGTTTGTACAGTGTTAGATTTATCTGTGGGGAAATATATGGCATGGTAGAAGGCCATAAGAACTTCCTTATTATCTTCCCTAGACCATTTTTTCATTCTTTTTCTTTTGGTTATTTGATGACGGGCATGGATGGCCATCTGTTGGAATATTCCGGTTGTGGGGTACGTCCAGCTCCTGTGTGTCGGGAAGATTTGAACCAGTAGCTGATTTTTCAATCAGAATTTGGTTCAATGTTTGGGTTTGTGGTCTTTTGTAAACCGATCGATGACCTTTGCGGTTTGTAATTTGTTTTATTGACAGTGAGGCATGACGAGCTTCGGCTCTTACATTAGGAGTCGGATCTGTCAGTTTAGGGTTAAGTTTTTGCGACGATACCGCCTCTGAATGTAAACATCACTCGGAGCGTAATTTCTTAAGGCTAGCAGATCTGTATTCGTCTGTATTTTTTTGTTGATAGATTTACCTCCGGACATAGTTTTTTTTGTGGTGCTTTTTACCCTAATGAAAGGTTCACTCTGTCTGTGGTAATTCTAAAATATGAGAATAAAACAAGAAAAAAAACAAAGAAAGTTTTGATTTTGTT
Source organism: Octopus sinensis (assembly GCF_006345805.1). Taxonomy (NCBI): domain Eukaryota; kingdom Metazoa; phylum Mollusca; class Cephalopoda; order Octopoda; family Octopodidae; genus Octopus; species Octopus sinensis. The sequence continues at coordinate 151,279,613 of NC_042998.1, read as the reverse complement.
TTTGCTTGGTTTGTGACACGTGTTTTCATGTGCGTGAGTGTGTGTCCTGTAAATTTCACTTAATGTGTTCAACTTTGGGATGTATGTGTAGTCCTATGGGTATCAAAATGTATATATAATTGTATAGACTTTCGAGTGTATGTGTAATTACTCCATTTATGTACTCACTATTTTTTTTTTATTTAAGGCGGCGAGCTGGTAGAAACGTTAGCACGCCGGGCGAAATTCGTCTGTCGTTACGTTCCGAGTTCAAATTCCGCCGAGGTCGACTTTGCCTTTCATCCTTTCGGAGTCGATAAATTAAGTACCAGTTACGCACTGGGGTCGATGTAGTCGACTTAATCCCTTTGTTTGTCCCCTCTGTGTTTAGCCCCTTGTGGGTAGTAAAGAAATATATATTTTTTATTTTGGTCCGTTTCTATTTTATTTTATGTAAACTATCGCGTGTGTGTTTCGCACATGTTTCATTGAGACACCGTGCGTAGGAGAAACTGTACTTTGCATGGCAGTAAAATTTCGTTTTTTTCTTAGTGTCTTCGTTAAAAGGTCGCTTCCTTCAAGTTTCCCTCAGGTTCCTTTATCTAATTCCATCGATGTTATTGGATTAGATTTGTTTTTGAATAGAGAGCCCGGTTTAGCACATCCATGCTGTTATTCAGTGCAGGCTTCTTCCTTATTATTATTATTATTATTATTATTATTATTAATATAAAAATCGAAGGCAACATCAGGTTAGGCACTTACAGAAAACACCATTAGTTTCCGCATAGCTTGGAAACAAAAACAAAGTTTATATAGGTTTATATAGGGATGACGGCCTTATAGCCACGCATAATCTAAACGGCCATGAATCAGATAGACTTAGGAAGGACCTTATAGCTTTCTTTCAAAGGATGGGCTTACGGGTTACGATAGATGCTAACCTGAATAGTGTAGATTTTTTAGACGTAAATTTTAATGTAAGATCGGATAGATTTAAACCTTTCCGTAAGCCCAATGAAAAGCTATCGTATATTAGCAAAGATTCGAACCATCCACCAGTTATCCTTAGGAACTTAGTCAGCAATGTAGGTAGAAGAATATCTTCAATTTCTTCGGACGAGGCAGCATTCCATAATGCTTCACCTTATTACGATAGCGCATTAAAGAATAGTGGATTATCTGAGAAGATCCAGTTCAACCAGCTTAATGCTAATAATAATGCTGCACGAAGAACTAGGACCAGGAAAGTTTTGTGGTTCAACCCGGCTTTCAATTTGGCCGTAAAGACTAATATAGGTAAGGAATTTTTGAGATTAGTCTCTAAGCATTTTAAGCAGGGTCATAAATTCTATAGAATATTTAATAGAAGAACCTGAAGGTTAGCTATTCTTGTTGCAGAAATTTCGCCTCTTACATTAGCCAACATAATAGGAAGCTAATTGAGATTAGACATGGTGCCGAGCCCATTAAGAAATGTAATTTCAAAAACGAAAGCTCCTGTCCGTTAGAAGGGAAATGTCTAGTGAAAGGAGTAGTTTATAGAGCCAAGGTGCAAGTGGAAGGCTCATCGGAATACAAGACATACACAGGGGCTTCAGAAAATTCATTTAAAACAAGATTTTATTCTCATAAAAATTCATTTAAATACCCAGAGAATAGGAAGAAAACCAGCCTAGCAAAATATGTCTGGGAACTAAAAAAAAGGAAGCCCCACCTTTCAACGTGACATGGAGCATTCTGGACAGGGCGGCACCATACAGGCATGGAGCATACAAAAATAATTTCAAGTGCAAACTTTGTCTATTAGAAAAAATGTTCATCTTATTCAAAGACAATAATTCTTTGAATCAAAGAAGTGAGCTAATGAACTTATGTAGGCACGCGGCTAAATTAAAATGTCGAATATAATATACCATATGGATAGAGTATATATTTTGTATTTTTGATTTTGATTTTGACTCTTGAACGATGAGCGCTACGATGGATTTTGTTTTTGTTTCCAAGCTATGCGGATCTTAATCCGTATAGCAAAGTCTTATGTTTCTACATATATATTAGGAAAAACCTACAAACTTTGTTTTCATGTTATTGTATTGCATAGGATTACCTTGATTATTTATATTACCTTGATTATTTATAAATGACACAAAATAGGATGTTATATTTTATTTTATATGTCTTTCGTATATATTTTTATTAATGCACCCATTTTTAAAAGCAATGTTTTTTTTTTAAAAAGCAATGTTGTCAAAATTAGAATGTTTATATAAGTATGTGTATAGCAAAGCATATGTATTTGTAAGCATGCGTATCTGTGTATGTGTAAGTGAAAGTATGTTTGTGCTTAAGCACACATATACACGACTGTATGTATATGTATCCATTCAAACTTGTGTATGTATACTGGTCTCTATATATGCCAATAATACCGTTACACTGCTTGTATACATAATTTTTTCTTATTTCGTTTTCCCCACCCTCCTTCGTTCTTTTTCTCTCTCTCCTTTCTTTCGTTCCCCTCCTTGCTCAGTATATGAGAATTGCTACATAGATGAATTTTAGCTTGCGTGCGAGACGGTTTGCGTGAATATATGTACACATGCTTTTATGTGTATATTTAGATTTATATTCATACGTCTGTATATGTATGTATGGCGTTTACGCGCATCCTTTTGTGTATGTTGATATATATATGTAGATTTTAATATAAATATGTATTGCAGTATTTATAACAGGTTTAATTTCTATGCATTAATTTGCACTGTCTTCATTAACGTCAATAGGTTTTTTTCCTCGGATTTTATAATTTTTATAAGTTTTTTATATATATATATATATACATATATTTTTGACCTTTTTGTTTATCGCTCGAAGATTGACCGTTTTTTCTAAAGGGCCAATCAAACAAGTCCATTTCTTTTTAAAGGTGTAGCGTTTGTAAGAGTATAGATTGAATTGATATATCAGTTCCATTCTAGCAAAAACTGTCTGATGAACGGCAACGAGAAACTCAGAGTAACAGATTTTGTTGAATTTTCTGCTGCTTAAAATAAAGCATATTACTCTACCACTGGTATTTGAGTACTCTTTTTTTCCACCTTGTTTCACATTTATGTGTTTACTCCGGTATATATATATATATATATATATATATATATATATTATATATATATATATATATATATGCAATGCCCAAACCTCTTCGCTAGCAATTCGCACTGCTGTGAACTTCATGATGTTTTCCTGAGGATGTGGAATTTCTTACTCAACCCCGCATCCTTTGTTAGGGTTCACTCTTTTTCTCTTTCATTTTTGCTTTTTCTATGGCCTTCGTTTTATGTTTTTCTTTGTTTTTTGTTTTTGTCTCATGTTTTCAGCAATAGTTTGTTCTTGGCACTCCCGCATCTATTCCTGATCCTTACTACTCAATTATGTGGAGAAAGAGGGAGAGAGATAGAGAGAGAGAGAGAGAGAGAGAGAGAGAGTATTATGTCTGTGTGATTTCCACATACGTTAATATATATTTTTGTGTGTGTATGTGAATGTGTGTAACCTCACACTTCCATTTACATACATCTGCAACGATCACATACAATATAAAACTTCATACAGACACACACACACATACACACACACACTTACACACACACACACACTTACACACACACTCACATACATACATATGCATGTACGTATATATGGTGATTGCTCTCCGTCTTTCAACGACGTGGATTTAGTTGATCAGTCAACTTTTCCTCCGCCAGTTTAAAAGTGGCTGAAAATCTCAGTGATTCTCAGACAGAATCATCATGACACAATGTATGATTTCCCGGTAAAATCCACCCATCGAGTGTCTGTACAGTTTCTGTCTCACCAATTTCACTTACAAGATATGGAGTGGAACCGAGGCTATAAAAAATTGTTACTTGCTTATGACGCTGCGCAGTGAAATTGAAACAGGTACCTCGCTATTGTGACGCGAATTTTTTTTAACTATTCGGCCATATTGCGCCCTCGGGAGTGTTTGTGTGTGTATACAAGCATAAATTTATGTATACTCACACGCACACATACATATACATATTTACATGTAAATCTATGCATTTGCATATATATATATATATGTGCATGCATATACTTGCATACCTATACGTTTGTGTATATATATATGTATATATATGAATATAAATATATATATGCATGTGTATGTGTGTGTGTGTGTGAGAGTGTTTATGCATACTTCCACTTCCACACTCACGCGCTCCATATACAGACAAGTTATATTTATAAACACTTTCATTGAAGCATTCATCCATTTTGGGTTTATGGCGTCACGCATGCGCAATCGCGGAAGTAGTTATGGCCGTGCCATAACTGTTCAATAAATAACGCCATCACCACCACCACCACCACCAACAACAACAACAACAACAACAACAACAACAGCAGCAGCAACAACAACAACGACTACAGCAACAACGCCGACGATGATGACAACAGCAACGACGACGACAACAACAAAAATAGAACAATAATTAAAACGTGTATATTCTTAAGTTTGTCATAATCCTAACCTATGTGAAACCATTTTTTATTAAATAGTTTCATTCAAAAATTGAAAATTTCAATATTATTTATTTTTTGTCAATATTTTTTTATTTTAACAAACGAAATTTACAATAAATAAACAAATAAAGAAAAGTAGAAAAAGAAAAATGAGAAAGAAAAAAGATAATGAAATTTAAACATCCATCATCATATATTAGAAAATCAGTCTCGTTTGTGCATGAGTGTGTGCACGTGCGCACTTGTGTGTGCGCGCATGTGCGTGTGTATTAGTGTGTGTTTGTGTGTATATGTGTATTTTTCTCTGTGTGTACATGGTTGTAAGTGTATCTGTATGTGCTTGGGTGTCTTTATACGTTTTCTGAATGTGTTTTCAATGACAGCCGAAATAGGATGTTAGCAAGAGGGATGGGGGGAAAGGTAGAGAATGAGAAAGTGGGGGAAACAAACGAGAATGGTGGGAGGCGGAGACAAAAAGTGAAAATATAAAGGAGAAATATATGTGCTTGTTTGTGTGTGTGTGTGTGTGTAAATAGAGAGAGAGGGGGCGAGAAAGAGAAAGAGAAAGAGAAAGAGAAAATGACATACTGAGAGAGAGAGAGATAGAGAGAGAGAGAGAGAGAGAGAGAGAGAGAGAAGGCGATAGAAAGAGTAAGACAGTAAGCTGTAGCCAGTTTGTGACTAATCCGGTTTTTCATTGGTCGAGTTAAAATGGTACCGGATGGTTCTGTGAGCGACCATCGCCATCAGCACGATGGAAGACGGTTTCTGTCAGTTTTAATGATTCCCCACCACCATATTCGCTTTAAAAATCCCACATTTGTATGGACTGCCGCCATTGTTCTCTGGTCAGATTACAATTATTCAGCGGTAGGAGATGAGGAAACAAACTTGAACCAAACACAGTATTTCCTGTTCTACTTGGGGGGAAAGGGCATGAACGTCATACAATCTCATTTCCCGACCTATGTAAATTTCTATTCCAGATACAGACTTTTAGCGATGGATTTGGAAAAATAACGCTGGTCATTTTTAAAAGTCGTGGTATTTCTGAAGCTGTTATTTCTGTCGTTTGTCGTTGTTTTCATAGATTGGAAAGTTTGCGCTCAGCAATATAACTCAGCTACACACCTTGTTACTTTACTGTTACAAATAACTAAGTGGTGAGATAACCTATCATCAATGTTCACATCCTATCATCAATGCCGTATCTTCATATGCGTGGCCGAAACCTTCAACTCTTCCACAATGGGAGAAGTCGACCACCGCTTAATGATTTTGTTTATATTCTGGTCATCATTGAGTTAAGCTAATTTATGATTGAAGGTTTTTTTCCTATTCATGATCGTCGGTTTTTTATTTTTTTTATCTTAGTGTAATTCAGACTTTGTAGGAACATAAAGAGTAGAAAGAATGATAAGATCCATTGTGCGATTTGAGAGAAATTTGGCTGCTTTCACTAGCAAGTCTAGCGATCGCGTAGAGGTTTCCTCATAGATTATCAGCTGTAAGTACGAGAAAGGGACATAACTCAGCCAGTGATGTTGCGGTAATATACAGAGCTGTGTTCAAATCCATCAACAGGAAAACTTGACTGCATTAGACCAACTTATTTAATAAGGAAGAGATGCGGATAGTTTATCTCTTGCTATTAAAATGAGATTCCGGTGGAAGGACCGGTTCTAGAGGTGTTCAGGGCTTGAAAAAGGATTAGCTTACCTAATCACACTTTCACATGATACACGTTTTATTTAGATGTTGGGAAAGAGGAGAGGTTTGTTGTTTCTATGGTTACTATTGTTATTGTCGTTATTATTGTTATTGATATAGTTATTGTTAATGTCGATAACGCTCCGTTGAGCGCTAGGTTAGTAATTAAGTTGGTAATGATGATGATAATGATGACGACGACGACGACGATGATGATGATGATGATGGCGACGACGAGAACGACGATAAGGAAAATAACGATGCTGTTGCCGCTGCTGCTAATATTGATGTTGATGTTGTTGGTAATGTTTATGGGGATTTAACAGCTATTTTCTGGACCACTGCCTGTTCGCTATACGAAAATCGTGAAGGAATTCAAAACAAAGAGGGAGGGAGAGAGGGACGAAGATTTAAATAAAAATAATTCCCTCCTCCTCTTCCCCATTTTTCTCATTCTTCTTACACTGCTTCTCCACAATATTATTTCTTCTTCGAAGGCGGCGAGCTGCCAGAAACGTTAGCACGCCAGGCGAAATGCGTAGCCGTATTTCGTCTGCCGTTACGTTCTGAGATCAAATTCCGCCGAGGTCGACTTTGCCTTTCATCCTTTCGGGGTCGATAAATTAAGTACCAGTTACGCACTGGGGTCGATATAATCGACTTAATTCGTTTGTCTATCCTTGTTTGTTCTCTCTGTGTTTAGCCCCTACGTTCTGAGTTCAAATTCCCCTGAAGCCAACTTTGCCTTTCATCCTTTCGGAGTCGACAAATTAAGTACCAGTTGCGTACTGGAGTCGATTTAGTTGACTGCCCCCCCTAAAAAAATTTCGGGCCTTGTGCCTAGAGTAGAAAAGAATATTTCTTCTTCTTCTTCTTCTTCTTCTTCTTCTTCTTCTTCTGTTTGTAGAAACCCAATGAAAACCGAAGACATGCGGAACTGGAGAGGAAACTAAAGAAACATTTATGAATATGTTTTGCAAGATTCCTGATGTGAAATCATTTATTGAAACAGATATTGTAATATTTTGGGATGGCCATATTTTCTTGCCAAATAAACACATGCACTATATATTCATTCTTCGCTCATTTATTATTGTTCTTATTTTATCTTATATCCATTGTCTGGGAATCTTTCGTCACACACCTGCAACTCTCCATCCCATTTGTTTCTTCCTAAGAACTATAATCTTTTCTACTCTGAAAAGACCCGAAGACCCGAAATTTTTGAGGAGGGGGCCAGTCGATTAGATCGATCCCAGTACGCAACTGGTATTTAATTTATCGACCTCGGCGGAATTTGAACTCAGAACGTAAAGACAGACGAAATACCTATTTCTTTACTACCCACTAGGGGCTAAACACAGAGAGGCAAACAAGGGCAGACAAACGGATTAAGTCGATTATATCGACCCAGTGCGTAACTGGTACTTATTTAATCGGCCCTGAAAGGATGAAAGGCAAAGTCGAACTCGCGAAATTTGAACTCAGAACGTAATGGCAGACGAAATACGGCTATGCATTTCGCCCGGCGTGCTACCGTTTCTGCCAGCTCGCTGCCTTCTTCCTAAGAACTATAATAAACGAGTGAAGAACGAATATATAGTGCATGTGTTCATATAGCAAAAAAAAAAAAAAAGAAGAAAATGACCATACCGAAATATAACAAACTAAAGAAGCATTTTTGGAAATTCTGATTGTTTCAACAAGTTTAGAATCGACCTGGAATCCATAACGTTACAAAAAAGAAATTTGGGTCGCCAATCTCTTGTAGGGTCACTCACGGTTGAGTAGACCGGAACAAGGTGAAATGAAATATTTGGTTCAAGAACACTATACACCGCCCGGTCGAGGAATCGAAACCACTATCATGTAATTGTGAGTGCAAAACCCTTACCACTAGGCTTCGCACTTTCACCAGAAAATACATAGAGCAATGGATTATGCAATCAAATTGATCAAAAGTATTATTGGAAGTGTCAGTGGCCATATTGGAGGAACAAATACTAAATGTTGATGTTCTTGAAGCGAATGTTTTATAAAAGTGATTTGGAAAAAGAAGCAAAACTGC
>NC_042998.1:151253787-151266287 GCF_006345805.1 Octopus sinensis | reverse complement strand
AGAGTTTCGATTGCAATATATTTCTACGTTTGGTGCAATATTCTCGGGTCACTCTTTATTCAGAGCATTTTCGTATGACTTTTTCATTAATGCCTAGGTATTTTGTAGCATTCTTTGTGTAGAACAATCAAATATGAACATTTCTTTTGCCCAAATTTCATTTCTATGTCAGCTGAAAATTTATTTACTTAAAATCTTATTAACTTTAGTTTTTGAGGGTAGGGATTGTTAATATTTTCAACATAGATCATGAGGTCATCCACAAAGAAATTATTGGTTACACTGGTATCTCTAGAAGTTGTAGACCTTAGCATGTAGCCATTAGTTTTTTAAAATATATGTATATGTTTATGTATACATACATACATACATACATACATTCATACATACATACATACATACATACATACATACATACATACATACATACATACATACATATATACATACATATGTATCTATATATGCTCACAAAGCACATTATCTCACCTCATGAATAAGTGATCTAAACATCTTGTAGTTCTTAAAGGAAATGTATATTACTCCTGATCCATTAAAGACGGTACGTTATTCTTATTTTGCTCATAGTCTGCCATGTAACTGCAGCAGTATGGATTAAGAACAGTGAGTGCAATAGGTGAAGGAAGTCACCTGCATGACCACCGTCATATCTGTATGATCCCCACCATGGAAGCAAGGCTTTCAAACTGTTCTACCTGCAAAATTGTTGAAAGGCCTTCTTTTTAAAGTAGGCTACTACGCACTTTACAGAATCTTCAAATGAATAGTTAGAAATTAAGGACAAATAATTGCCATCAGCTCCACGTAAAAACAATGAAACATCAATGGATAAAACATTATGCATGGAGCGCAGGTAAAATCTCCGGTCATATTGATAACTAAATCACTAGACGCATAGATTCTACAAGGGCAATACCAACTTTGTACGGCAAAAATACACTATATAACTAAACAGAAACAAAAAGTCAGAGCTAATGTCAAAATGCCATAACTAAAACAAATTCTACTAAGCAAATCCCATCAATGAAATAAATCCTGATGGATATACAGGATGTAAACAGAATCGACAAGCTGGAAGCTTACACCACCCCATTATGTGCTCCTGAATGCTTATGATAATTCTGTTAGCAATAAAATACTTCGTTAATATGCCAGCTGATGAATAATAAACAGCAATAAACTTGAATAGAAAATTAATAAACTAACGTATTGATTACATTTTTATCTTCTAAAGAACCTAATCTTAGAACTGTATGCCAACAAAGCATTTAACAAATTAGCAGTTGTACTGCCTTTTGGTGTAGTGCTGACCTCTACCGACCAAACTTATAAGGTTAGGTATTCAACATAAAAATAGACACAGGACAAGAAATGCTGACTGTCACATTGATTCGGGCATTCCAACTGTTGTGGATATAACTTCTACATTTCTACAGTTTAAGTAGCGTTAACATAAAGCAAAAACGGGTAAAATAGGACTAAGTACCCTTCATTTATTTTCAGAGTGCTTTAACTCGCATCCTATTTGCCGTACCTCCACGAGCAAAAACGATAAACGGTACTTTGTACTTCATTGTACTTCTTCTCGTCAAATAATCACGAACTTGATCTTTCGTGAGTAGAAGTATCCATCAACGGATGGATATTTCGGAGCTTTTTTTTTATATAACACCGCCTTAACAATAAAAGAACCAATAACAATTGACAAGAAAATTCTTACAACGAAATTACCCAGTCAACAAAGCAAGAAAGGATTGACTAAATAGATGGTAAGCCTTATAAATTCATCGTACCCAACTCACACATACACATGCGACCCAGGAATTTCCTGTCACATTATTTTCAAGTTCTTTCATGCCGTTTTTACTGCGCTAACATACAGATATAATTAGTACCACAGTAATGCAGTACCACCACTCCATTTTTCTATTCTATCTCTCTCACCTTTCATAAAATCTACACGTGGGAGAGGGTGTAGTACACCCTATCTACACTTGCCTTCATCTACAAGAGATTTGGCATTAGATATAAAACTCCGTCCTCGCACATTACAACCGTGACAACCACTCAAAATCGCTCGTCATAGACATCAGACAGAAAATTAACAGACTATTTCTAAAGGAAGTCGGTAGTTCGTTCTTCAGGATAGAGTTGGCGGAGTCGTTCGTGGAATCCAGCCCGTGACCGTAGCGGTTGCGCATAAATCCATAAATCATAGTGTACAGACACTGAGCAAAACTTTTGATTGTTTGTTTCGTTGCCCTGTGCGCTTCCCAAGTAGATTCGGTTACTGGAGGCTACAGCACGGTCAAAGGTATAGAGTTTAATTTTAATATATACCGTCTTATTATTATCTTTAATTTTCGATCTAAAAGACCTCCAGTAAAAAGACAAGGAGACTATTTCGATATCGAGAGTCACTTATACAGTGACTGATATGTCACTTATATAGTGACAACCACATAAAAACTCATCCTCTCCTTTTCACTCCTAACTCCCACCACCACCAGAGGAAAATAGTGAACGGTGAGAAACATTTCTTTGAAAAGAGAAAAGATGGAAGAGAGAGAGAAAAAGCGTCCGATCTTTTGAACGTCCGTGCAGGAAAAGAAAGATGGAGAATGGTCGCGTGTGAACAGCGAGAGAGGGAGACAAAGAAAGAGCGAGAAAGAGTAAGAGGGAGAGAGAGAAAGTGTAAGAGGGAAAGAGAGAGGGAAAGAGTAAGAGAAAGAGAGAGAGAGAGAGAGAGAGAGAGAGAGAAGTTCCCAACTTTGACTCGCCATAAATCCTAAATTTTATTTTAGAATTTATGGGAGCAACTGTCTTTGAAGACTCATATTGTCATTGAATGCTCAAAATGAGGAGTAGATAGACAGCCAACAACTGATGAAGGGCCATTTCTCTGTGTTTCCTTGTCCTGTCTTCCATTTTTTCTCGTTGTTTACGTATTTCATGTGGTTTGAACCATTGGTAACGCCCTGTACCCATATATGCATATATTCTTCTCCTCTCTCCTTCACTGTTCCTTCTCTCTTATTCCTCCTCCTCCTCCTCCTCCTCCTCGACTCTCGTCACTGACACGTGACCAGAGGGAAGCCATCTTTCCGACTGCTATCTTCACTAATATAAAACTGCTTATCCTATCTCTCTCATAATAAGCTGTCTCCTCATGCGTTCAAACTAATTTTTACATCTTTTGCTTTTACTGTGTTATTCTCTTTGCTCTGTCTTTTACTGTTTTTACTTTTATTGTTTTTACTGTCTTTTTTGTTCTTACTTGTTACCACTTTTACAAAATCCCAAATTTTATATAGTTTGCTTTGCGGGAAGGAATGTTTCAACAAAGTCGCGTCTTGTCCTTACCTTCAGAACGCGGAGTAGACGAAACAGGGACAACTGAAGAAGGGTAATATTCCTTGCGTTGTATGTCTTGTACTCTGTTCTTTTGTTGTTTGAAAAAAAGTTTGTTTCCATGTTTTTGCTTTTATGCTTTCGTTTCTCATTGTGTTCAACGTTTTTTTTATGTCCTGTACCCATATATGCATGTATATATACATATAGATGTAGGTATGTACATATATGTATGCATATATGCATATATTTATATATTATTTTATATTATTATTATTATTATATATATATATATATATCATTTCCTATTTATTACTTAATTGAACGCCAAGCATCCATTTCCAAGTAAGTTTATCTTCACCTTTTTGATGCGACTGACTTCTCTATACTGTTTTCTTCTTCCATTTTTCTCTAATTTCCTTTTCCCCCTCCCTCCTTCACCGTTTTCTATCTGTTTCGTTAATTTTTCCCACAATAAGAGGGAAGAAGCAAAATTTCTTTACCCTCAACGAGCTGGCTCGCAAAACTGCGAGCCTTCTCTGGGGTGTCGAACAGCAACCACACCGTTGCATATTTGACACCCCTAGAGATATACTTAATGGTTGGCAGATGTTCCGCCAACTCCTGCTCAATCATCTGCTTGGAGAAGACGGCAATGGTGTCGAGAACCTTCGAATACGTTCTGAACACCATCATCCTCTCCTCTTGCTGTCTGAGTCACTTCTTAGTTGGAACAATCTCCCACTCTACAATCTTATCCGAATTTTTTGCCATGTTTTAAATTAAAAAGTAAAAAGTCCAAAACAATAGTTCACAAATTTCAAAAAGAAAAGAGAGAAATCAAAAGGAAACAAAAAGGAAGAAGAGAAAAAGCAAACAGTTCAATAAGAAGAAAACAACAGTTCAACAAAGCACAGCAGAGCATTCAGGTACTCCAAGCCCTATGGTACTCCGATTAGAACCTGAACTGCTCCACTTGAAATACAGCTTTCCAATTATCGGTAAACACAGTTGTAAAAACACACACTATTTACAAACAGCGAACAACTTTTGGTGGCAAGATATGTCACCAAACTATACTTCTCACAATGAGAAAAAACTTTCACTTCATGTGAACACTTGAAATACAGCTTTCCAATAAATCGTAAATGTCGTAAAAACATACGCTATTAAAAAGTGAACAACTTTTGGTTGAAGGATACGCCCCCAAACTGTACTTCTCACAATGAGAAAAAAAAATTTCACTTAATGTGAACAATACTGCTGAACCGCACGCAGACCAACATCTTGAACCCAGTAAGGACTCCTTGTTTGTAAAAAAATATGACCACAGACAACAACCCACACTGGACCCAAGAGACAAAAGTCTTACTTTGCAGCAGCTTCTTTTGGCAGGCTAAACACTGCCGGCTATCTTCTTCAGTGCACAACACAATGACGCATGCGTACACTGACAACAGAGACTCATGGGAAGTAGGTAATCAAGCTACTTACCATACAGCCACTCCTGCACCTATGTATATATGTATGCATCTAGGCATGTATGTTGCTATGTACGTGAGTATTCAGTTACGTACATATATACGTAAAAGATCTCCGGCTCCGAAATGAAGTGGATGTTATTTCGGAACTTCCCGTTCCCAGCGAGATATCGAAAACAAAGACTAGAGTTCTAACTCCCGTTGACTAACACGAATTTATCGGTCCTTTGACGGGTTTTGTTTTTCGTTCTGAGAGTGTCCAACGCAAACCAAGCAAGCTTGGTAGGGTTGCCAGTTTTGTCACTGACGGTCCGAATAAATGACAGGTTGTACTGGGTTACACGTTACTTGTTGCACTATGAGTAACATGACATATATAAATACATACAGATACACGCATATATGCTCTGTGTGTATGTGTGTGTGTGTTTGTGTGTGTGTGTATACGAATATATATACTTGTTTACGTTATAAGAATTTAAAAGCTTCGAGGGATATAAAATAATTTTTAACGGCGCAACTCGAAGGAGGTAAAGCTACAAACCATAGCGAGTAAATAAATATTGGATGGAAAATAATAAATAAATATATATTATATATTATATAGATATATATATATATATATATATATATATATTATATATTATATATATATATATATGTTTGTTATGTATGTATGTATGTATGTATGTATGTATGTATGTATGTATGTATGTATGTATGTATGTATCAATACACAAACACACACACATATTTCTTGTTTACAAACGAACGAAAGCAATCGATCTCATTTATTTACTCATACGCATATAATATATATATATATATGTATATATATACTGTATGAACACACACACTCACACAATAGTACTCATACAGACACGCACTCACACATATACACACATTAATTATATAATTAGAATGCCATATAAAGCTAAATTGATTGGTAAAGAAGCCCCTGTAGCCTGTAGATGGCCGCTTAACTTGCTAGAAACCGCCTTGGCTTTTTTATCTCATTACGCAAAAAATTCTTATATATATAAGAAATGTAGAAAAATACAAACTGGGATGAGAACGCAAAACATTTAGAAGACGATACAAAAAACACGGACAGGACATTCGAAGCCTTAATCTTCAGTCAAGAACCGGATCAATATATATATAATAATATACTATATATATATATATATATATATATATATATAATATATATATATATATACACACATACACACACACATATATTCAGGAATCGAGTCATTTGATTAAAATCCTTCAAGGCAGTGCCCCAGCATGGCCGCAATCTAATGACTGAAACAAGTAAAAAGGAAAAGATAAAAGATATATGGTTTTTACCGTTGCGAATCTTCGTTGATTCAAGCTACTTCCCCACCACTGTTAATGCCGTTGCTTAACGCATTGGACATCGCAACATAACATTGCCTTACACGCTCGCACCATTTTCAAAATTCAAATAAAATTGATATATATTTATATGCGAAAGATGTTTTGTATCACGGTTGTTCGTTAAAGCTTTTGTAGTTGCACCAAATCTTTTCTTTTCCTTTTTATTGTTTCAGTCATTAGATTGCGGCCATGCTGGGGCACTGCCTTGAAGGATTTTAATCAAATGACTCGATTCCTGAATATGTGGGTGTGTGTATGTGTGTATATATTATATATATATTATATAATATATATATATATATATATATATATATTGATCCGTTCTTGACTGAAGATTGAAGGCTTCCCAGCATCACATTTTTCTTCAGTAAAATACTTGAGACTTTGCATGTCCACATCCAACAAAACAATGAAACGAATGTTGTTGACATTGCTGCTGCTGCTGCTGTCGATGCTGCTATTATCACTGCTGCTACTGTTGCTGCTGCTATTAACAGTTCCGTCATCGCTTCTACTGCTGCTGCCGCAACTGTTCATGCTGCTGCCGCAACTGTTCATGCTGCTGCTGCTGAAGATGTTGTTGCTCTACGCTCCCATTACTTGTACTGCTGGTAATGGAGATGATTATTAAAACGGCTACCGATCGTGGCCACAGTGGTGGTGGTGATGACGATGATGATGATGCCGCCGCCGATATTGATGACGACGACGACGACGACAATGATGATAACGATGATGATGATGGTGGTGATAAATACCCAGTACAACTGCTGTACTCTCTGTAACCATTCGTCCCTTTGTCATTCTCGTCGCCGTCGTCGTCGTCGCCATCGTCACAGATATTGTTTGGTGGCAGATCGTTTCTGTTGGTTTACTTTTGGCTCTAATCGCGCAGAACTATAAGGAAAGGCGTTCCATCGGTGGCGTTCCATTTGTTTTGTAAAGATGGTGAGGCTACAGTTTCCATTATATACTTCTTGCGTTGATACAGTAAGGGACATTTAACTGCGGTTTCTAGCAAGTTAAGCGGCCATCTACAGGCTACAGGGGCTTCTTTACCAATCAATTTAGCTTTATATGGCATTCTAATTATATAATTAATGTGTGTATATGTGTGAGTGCGTGTCTGTATGATTACTATTGTGTGAGTGTGTGTGTCATACAGTAATATATACTTATATATATAGTATATATGCGTATGAGTAATATAATGAGATCGATTCTGCTTTCGTTCGTTGGTAAACAAGAAATATGTGTGTGTGTTTGTGTATTGATACATACATACATACATAATACATACTAACATACATACATACATACATACATACAACTACATAATACAAACATATATATATATATATATATAGATATTATATATATATATATATATATATATATATATAATAATATATATATTATTTATTATTTTCATCCAATATTTATTTACTCGCTATGGTTTAGCTTTACCTCCTTCGGTTGCGCCGTTAAAAATTATTTTATTCCCTCGAAGCTTTTAAATTTTGGAAATCGGGGGGTTATCTATATTAGTCACTATTCATATGAATGAAAGGTGTGTCGTTTCCAGTGTAAACACCTATAGGACCTTTCGACGATTGTATTTATTAAAGAGACTTTGGCGAACAAAATATGAAAAAGTTCGGAATTACAGATGCCACAAAATTTTCTGCCCTTATCAAACGGGAAGGACACCGACAAAATGGACCATTCCAGCTTGAAAGTAGTATTATTGTTCTTCAGACGCCAGACTAATTTGCTTAGCCCCGTGCTGTGTTGCTTTCTCTTATCTCTGAAAGTAGAATAATGGTTGGGATCCTTTGGGCTAATTTAGAAGGGGTTGCGCCAATGTAGAAGTAGACATCGGTTCCAGAAGTAATTTTGCATTGGTAAGTGGTGTTTCTAATTTTGGAATTTTTGGATAAGAACTTTAATCTGTTGGGGTAGGTTTCCGATACTAAGACAGAGTTTTTATTGTTGTGATAGGTGTAAAAATTGTTGTTGGCTTTGGCCATGATACTATTCATCTTATTATCATTACTATTAGTCGTAATATCGTCGGTAAATTCCCTGGCTTTATGGGAATGCTGCGATTGTTATCATCAATAATATAACTGTTATTAAGAATGCTGTTACTATTACCACTATTACCACCACTGTTAATAATCTGGTTAATGTTATTATCATTATTACTATTGCTAACGCCAATGCTGCTATATTTCTTGTTTACAAACGAACGAAAGCAATCGATCTCATCTTATATTTTTAAAATAAACATACAAATTTCCGCACGAAAGCACGTAGTCTATGCCCTAGGGACGTAACTTCAACCGTGGTTCTTTCTGATGTGAATTTGCTACCAGGTTATCGGTTATCTTTCGATTATATCCTTAATAAGATAATTCATTCAACTACCATATATATATATATATATATATAATATATATATATATATATATATATAGATATATATATAGATAGATAGATAGAAGATAGATAGATAGATAGATAGATAGATGATAGATAGATAGATAGATAGATAGATAGATAGATAGATAATCCAAACATGAACAAGCAAGAAAAAACAACACGAGGACGTGGAATAAGTAATGTGTTATTGGACGCTCAGGAAAGGAAGAAAAGAAAGATTTCACGTTTCGAGCGGAGCTCTTCGTCAGAAATATAGAAAAAGTTCAAGAAGTGAAGACGGAAAAGAAAATCGCCAACGATACACTATATATATATATATATATATATATATATATATATATTAATTATGTACGGGGGAGTTAGAGAGAGAGAGGGGGAGATAGAGAGTGATAGATATCCATGCATGTATGCATTCATGATATATATATATTATATGTATGTATATACATGCGCATATATATATATATATATATATATATATATATATATATATAATATATATAATATATAATATATATGTATGTATGTATGTATGTATGTATGCCATCCGCCCAAAACAAAAATCGCACTCTCATCTCATAACAACAATACGGCACAATTATTTCACCTCAATTGGCCCCGCTCTCTTTAACATTACACCAAAACACATTAAAACAGAAACTGACCCTATAGGGTTCAAGAAGTATTTGGACAGATTCCTTCAAGGAATCCCGGATAAACCCCCTACACCCGGATATGTCTCTGTAAACAATAACTCTCTACTTCAGTGGGCCATAGTGCCCAAATTCTGACTTGAAAGACTTCACCAGGTGGTGCTATTAAGTTAGACATGGCCTGGGCCAATAATGGCCGAAACCTATCAAAGTATCAAAGTAAGTATATATATATATATACATACACATACATCCTTAAAACACATGCTCATGCACATACATACATGTAATTTACACCGTTATATTTTTCATCTAATGAACCCCAAACTTTAATCACTTAATATTACTCCCATTGGGAGGCGAAGGCGTAAAAAAACCTCTCCACCATCGACCAACAAACAAATTGTTGCGAGAACGCACAGGATATATTGCTACCCCAGAGTAGAAATCAGTAAGTGCCCTGAGAATCTGTACGAATAACAATAGATAACACTGTGCAGGCGAGTGACTCGTTGGAGTCTGAGATTATGCAGTACAAGGGAAAAGGGAAACCATGCCTCTCTTAAGCAGAGCATTCGTGCTCAATTGACTAGACTGTATGTGTTGTGTGTGTGTGTGTGAGCGTGTGTCTATGTGTGTGTGTGTGTGTGTCTGTATGCACGCGTGTATGTGTGTGTATGCGTACGTGTGTGTGCGTGTGGGTCAGCGCGTGTGTGTGTGTGTGTTGTGTGTGCGTGTATACATAATATTTATGTATATATACATACATACACACACACACACGCACACACACGCACACACACACACACACACACACACACACCCACACACACACACACATATATATATATATATATAATATATATATATATATATTATATATATATATATATATATATAATGGAACAAAAGCTCAATAGAGGACAATAAGCATCCGGACAGAGAGATGATACAAAGGCGGACAAGAGAAACAACAATTAGATGGACAGGAAAAAAAATTCGTGGCCTTCTTTCGTCAGTCAAGTTACCAAATGTCCTTACAATTTCGAGCAGTTACACTGTTCAATCTGGTTGCCTCCAAAAAAGTCTAAGACAAAAAGCATTAGAATTTTTGTAAAAAAGCAAGCGAATGTATACGACAACAAAGACAAACAAAAAAAACCGAGGACCTTGTGTGTGTATATATATATATATACACTTTACTCTTTTACTTGTTTTAGTCATTTGACTGTGGCCATGCTGGAGCACCGCCTTTAGTCGAGCAAATCGACCCCAGGACTTATTCTTTGTAAGCCTAGTACTTATTATATCGGTCTCTTTTGCCGAACCGCTAAGTGACGGGGACGTAAACACACCAGCAACGGTTGTCAAGCGATGGCGGGGACAAACACAGACACACAAACATATACACACGCATATATATATATATATATATATATATATATATATATATATATATACATATATACATATATACGACGGACTTCTTTCAGTTTCCGTCTATCAAATCCACTCATAAGGCTTTGGTCGGCCCGAGGCTATAGTAGAAGATACTTGCCCAAGGTGCCACGCAGTGAGACTGAACCCGGTATCATGTGGTTCGTAAGCAAGCTACTTTATTTCATAAATATTTGCCAACGTTCAACAAAACGTTTGACTCACCGCCAAAAAAAAACACGTCTATCCACGACAGAGGTAAGCAAGCTACTTACCACAAAGCCAATCCTACGTGAGAATTTACAAAAAAACAAAAGACGAAGACGGGTGTGTAAGCAACAGATGTTTAACGCTCGGGAAGTGAGAAAGTCTTTTACGTTTCAAGCCTACACTCTTCAGTAGAAAGGAACACAGAAATAAACAGAGAGAGAAAATAAAACAGATTTAGTGGCTAGCGATATATCATGGCGAATGCCGGACAGAGGAGTCAGACAGGAGAGCGAGGAAAAAGGGGAGATAATAAAGTAGTGGTGATCCCAAAACGGAAGTGCGCATGCGTATGTGAGAGCGTTATGTGCGTGTGGATGGGGGATGGTAACCTTTAACGTGTACCTGTGTGCATGTGTAGGTGAGTGGATGATGGTGTGGGTGCTGGGAAATGGTCAGTGGTAGTGTGTGCGGGGTGGTGTGATATGGTGTAACGTGGTATGGTGGTGTGTGGTGTGGCGTTGTTGGGATTTGGGGGAGGCGAACTGGGGGAGCAAGGGTAGGGGGGTAGGGGTGGGTTGTGAAGGTGGGGCGGGGTATGTGGGAGTGGAATGTGTGGCATGAGGTGGGATGGGATGGGATACATAGGGATGGTGGGTTGTATGTATGTATGTATGTATGTATGTATGTATGTATGTATGTATGTATGTATGTATGTGTGTATATACATTATGATGGCTTGGTCGAAATTTATAGGTGGCTGTAAACAAAATTTTTGTTAAAGGATAAAAAGTTTTTAATTTACAAATGTATTGAGTTATGCTTTAGTTTAATGTAGAATTCTTTTCATTATAACTTAATATGCATATTATGTACATTACAGCATAATCAGAAGAAATGAAATAAATCTAAATATCACAAGATCATACTGTAGATAGAAAGAGAATGTAAATGATTCTTTTTTTTTTTTGCTATTGATGTGTGGAAAAAGAAGGTGGAAACCTCCTCAGGTGCGATTTCTTGAGCATTGCTCTGAGGATACCAAGCTGCGTTCCCCAATCAATAGTATATATATAAATTAGCATATATATGAATTCGGTAACATGTGAATTAGCTGTAATTTAAGCGAGCGCTGTAGTGGATACTCTAATTTATGATTGCGTCCCAGTATAATTGACGGGTGAAGGAAAGAGCATCAAACAGAGTGTGTAATGGTCTGTCAGGAGACTTACGCTCGGTCTTTTTTCCACACATCGATAGCAAACAAAGAATGTATTTACTTTCTTATTTTAACCCTCAGTTAGGTTTTGTAATCTTTCTCGTTGAAATGCAACATGACCATATATATATATATATATATATATATATATATATATATACACACACACATACCAAACGACGAGTGTGTGTATGCATTCACACAAAAATACTTCCTATATGTGCGTGTGTGTGTATATATATATGTGTGTATATATATATATATATATATATACACGGA
>NC_042998.1:151246287-151251287 GCF_006345805.1 Octopus sinensis | reverse complement strand
AGCAACAAGGATATCCAGCGGTACTATCGTTTCATGCGACTCCATTTAATTGTCTCCTTTCTCTGTTTTTTTTTTCGTTGTTTAAAAAAAAATTCGTTTCGATGTTTTTGCTGTTATGTTTTCGTTTCTCATTGAGTTCAACGTTTTTTTGATGTCCTGTGCTCATATCTGCATGTATATATATAGATATATATCTAGGTATGTACATATATGTATGTATATATGCATATATCTATATTATTATATGATCGAACGCCACATTACGATGCGTACTCTTCTTATTTACTATCTCTTCTCTGTCTATCGCTCTCCCTCTCTTGTTCTTCATCCTTTCTGGTTTTCTCTCCCACACTTCCCTATTCTTCTCCTCTCCCCTTCACCGTTCCCTCTCTCTTACTCCTCCTCGTAGACTCTCTCGTCGTTTACACGTGATGAGAGGGAATCCATCCTTCCGACTACTACTTTCACAAAGTCTAAACGGCCTTATCCTGTCTCTTCATAAGCTCGTCTCCTTAAACGTTCAGAATAATTTTTTCATCGTCTTGGCTTAAAAACCCTCACCGTTTGTTTTTACTGTTTTGTTCTCACTGTCCTGTTCTTGTTACCACTTTCACCCTACGCAAAAATCCCAAATTGTATTTAATCTGCTTTGCGGGAAGGACTGTTTCAATGAAGTCGCGCCTTATCCTTACCTTCGAACGCAGAGTAGATGAAACAGGGAGAACTGAAGAAGGGGAATATTCTTTATGTTGTATGTCTCGTTTCTCTGGGGGTTTTTTTCGTTGTTTGAAAACAGTTCGTTTCTATGTTTTTGTTGTTATGTCTTTGTTTCTCATGTGTTTATGTTTTCGTTTCCCTCGTTTTTTTTAATGTCATGTAGCCATATATGCATGTATATATACATATATATGTAGGTATGTACATATATGTATAAATGCATATATTTATATATTATTTATGTTATTATATGATCGAATGCCACGCATCCTTTTCCAAGTAAGTTTTATATATACATATATATGTATGTATATATATATAATATATATATATATATATATATATATATATATATATATATATATATATATATATATATATTATATTATCTATTAGTCGTAAGACACCCGCTGTTTTTGTCCTGTTTTCACTATTATTGTTTTTTGTATTTTATATTCGTGTGGCATCGTCCGTTTTTCTGTCCTTGTTTCGTATACATTTGATCCTTTTTCCAAGAAATCTAATGCTCGTAGCTTAGTTATTCCTTGGGGCTGGCCGGATCAGAGCGATCTCAAGATTAATCAGCCGAAATTGCTAGGATGATCCGGTTCTTGACTGAAGATTGAAGGCTTCGAATGTCCCGTCCGTGTATTTTGTATCGTCTTCTAAATGTTTTACGTTCTTGACCCAGTTTGTATTTTTCTACATATAATATTATATATATATATTATATATATATATATATATATATATATATCTATATATATATATATTATATATATATTATATATATATATTATATATATATATATATATATATATATATATATGTATGTATGCATGTATGTATGTATGTATATATGTATGTATGTATGCATGTAAGTATGTATGTATGCATGTATACGTATGTTTACACGCCATACAATATTGTGAAATGTGTCCGGTGTACTTCGCGCATTTATAATTTTGTGCCTTTATTAACTT
Organism: Octopus sinensis; assembly: GCF_006345805.1. NCBI lineage: Eukaryota > Metazoa > Mollusca > Cephalopoda > Octopoda > Octopodidae > Octopus > Octopus sinensis. The sequence continues at coordinate 151,249,586 of NC_042998.1, read as the reverse complement.
TATTATTTATATTTATTTACTAATATAGGTAGGAGTGACGAAATATACTGCTACTGCCACCACCAATTCTACAGAATATATATTTAAATGAGCCAACTTCGAATTATTTAGATGGTGGCTTGATCAGATAGAAATAATAGCTAAGTCTCCCTTGTAATACACTCACCCATCTTAAAAAGATAAAGTCACGAGATAATGATAATATTGAAGATGATGATAGCACATAGAGAGAATAAGCGCAGCCATGACTGTCGATTAAATTTGTGGATTCGCAGTGACAGAAAAGTGGTATGGACACGTGTGGCAAGTTGTAGTGAGAGAGAATAAGAATTACAGGATTTTATTGGATTTCTCCACAAGGAGTGATTATACTATTGGATCAAGAAAACCATACAGGAAGAGGGAAAAAAATAGAAAAAACCCCAGATTATATGCTTTGTAATACCATATGATAGAGAGGATACCAAAGTAATTGAAAAATAATTTTAAAATATCAGGAACTAGCCAGAGAGTTGAAGAAATTGTCTAAGTCGAAGACAGTTATTCCTGCGGAAAAGGGTGTACTTGGCACAACACCTAAATTACAACCTAAAAGATAAAACAAATATTACAATTGAGACTCGCATTGTTGATTTCCAGAAAAATGTAATTCTGTATTGTGCAAGAATCCTAAGAAAGATCATTGAAATTCGAGTCAAGTTGTTGTTACCAAGACTCATGACAAAACCCTGCTAAATCGGTAGGAAATAATAATAATAATAATAATAATAATAATAATAATAATAATAATAATAATAATAATAATATTCTTTCCTACTCAAAGCACAAGGCCCGACATTTTGGAGAAGGGGACTAGTCGATTAGATCGACCCTAGTACGCTACTGGTACTTAGCTAATCGACCCGGAAAGGATGAAAGACAAAGTCGACCTCGGCGGAATTTGAACTCAGAACGTCGGACGAAATGTCGTTAAGCATTTTGCCCGGCATGCTAACCGTTCTGCCACCTCGCCGCTTAATAATAATAATAATAATAATAATAATAATAATAATAATAATAATAATAATAATAATAACAACAACAATAACAACACACAACACAACAACAACAATAATAATAATAATAATAACAATAATAATAATAATAATAATAATAATGATAATAATAATATTAATATAATAATAATAATAATAATAATAATAATAATAATAATAATAATAATAATAATATAATAATAATAATAATAATAATAAGATGCAGTACCAGGCAGTGGCTCTCATGGCTTCTGATCTTAACTGATTGGAAGTGTTATCATGTACTGTTTTGTCTTGGTATAAAAGATGGGCTACAGCATATATTCTGCTCAATACCACAGATTTGCTTGTCAGTTGTTTGACCTTAACCAGTTGAGCATGTCCCTTAGTGGCTGACGATATGTGCATCTCTGATCACGAGCAGAAGTAGTGGGGGAGCATCATAGCCATGTGTTGAGAGGGATTCTTTGGGATTTGAATAGTTCACCTCTGGAAACATGGGTGGTTCTTTCAACATCCTTAAACAACCCTTATTCAGGGACCGTTTGAGCGGGATGGGCTACTCAACCTGAAGAAAATTCTAACTGGGCCCCACCTGCAAGGTCATGTGCTGTTTATCTTGATATGAGATCCCCATGTCGCGCACATATGGTTGTGATGCATCTGCCTGGTGTACCTTTATCAGACGGGTAGTCATGATGGGTATATTGGGCTTCGTATATTTTACCCCAGTGTCACTGTGATGGCATGAACTGCTCTCTCACTCAATAATAATAATAATAATAATAATAGATCAACTAATGATTAATAAAGCCGTAACTGAAGACAGCCACAGAAAGAAGAAAGGCCTCAGTATGGCCTGGATTGACTACAAAAAGGCGTTTGATAGCATCCCCCACACATGGATCCTCGAAAAACTAGCCATTAACAAAGTAGCACCAACAATCATAAAATTCATAGAGCACTCTATGAATAAATGGCAAACAGTCCTACAACTCCAAACAAAAGAGGGACTCATGAAAACCAAAGACATCCCCATTAGAAGAGGAATATTCCAGGGAGACACGCTCTCTCCACTCCTTTTCTGCTTGGCACTGTCACCTCTATCTGATATGCTAAATAGAACTGGATGCGGATATAAATGTTACGGCAAAACGATAAGCCACCTTTTATATATGGATGACCTAAAACTATACGCTGCAAATGACAAACAGCTGGAAACACTATTAAAGACAGTTCATGGATTTACCAAAGAAATAGATATGAAATTTGGATTAGAAAAATGCGCCAAAGTAACCATGAAAAGAGGAAAACTAGTTAAGAGTAACACATCCACACACTAGATAAAACCAATGAAATAAAAGAATTAGACCAAAGCCAAACTTACAAATACTTAGGAATCCATGAACTAGATAAGACACAACACACACAAATGAAAGAGAAAATAAAAAAAGAATATTATAGACGAGTTAGACCAATACTAAAAACAGAGCTCAATGCTAAAAACAAGATAATAGGTATCAACACTTTAGCTGTCCCAGTTATAAGTTACAGCTACAATATCCTCAAGTGGACACGAAATGAACTGACCAAAATAGATAGGAAAACAAGAAAAATACTGACAGGATCTAGGATGCATCACCCAAAATCTGACATAGAAAGACTATATATACAACGTATAGAAGGTGGTAGAGGCCTTATACAGCTGGAAAACTACTATAAAATAACCACCATAGGACTGCAAAAATATCTACTTCAGAAGGAAGGAAAACTGATCCAGATAGCAGCAAAACACGAGCAAAACAAAAAACTGTTCTCAGTATTTAAGGAAGCTGACAAATACAAACAAGAAATCATACCACCTAATAAACACGAAGAAGAAGAAGAAGATGATGAAGAAACAACAAAAGCTATAAAACAAATGAAATCCAAACTAAAAATAGAACAGCAACGAACCATGATAAAACGATGGCAAGAAAAGCCGCTTCATGGTAAATACTGCACTAAACTAAACAAAGAAAAAGAATCAAAGAAAAATCCAGCAATGGTTGAGAAGCTCAGGACTCAAAGCAGAAACTGAGGGATTTTTAATTGCAGCACAAGACCAAAGCCTCCCCACCAGAAATTACCAAAAACATGTAATGAAAAGAAATATTACAAGTAACTGCAGAATATGTGGAGATGGACAAGAAACAATAAATCATATTATCTCTAGCTGCCCAGTCCTGGCTAAGAAGGAATATATTCACAGACATGACAGAGTTG
>NC_042998.1:151228787-151238787 GCF_006345805.1 Octopus sinensis | reverse complement strand
TATGTACTCTAAACGACTACTATCGATACATTTAACGTTCAGAGAGCTGGTTTTAAGTCTAGACATAGATTCACTGTGTTTAAAAATATGACTGAGATGGTCATGGTCGGAATGTCTTTGGTCATAGGGGTGTTAGACGAAACTTGGTCTAATGCTAAACAACAACGACGACGACGACGACAGCAACAACAACAACAAAAGTAACACCAGTAACGTCAGTACCAGTAATACTACAGGGCTCACAAGATCAGTTGTTTTACTACTGCTTCTACAAAGAGTACTATCTTTTATGTCATCTCTTTCAATACCATCATCACCACCACCACCACCATCACCATTACAATAATAATTGCTGCTGCTACTGCTGCAGCTGCAAATTAAAGCTACTACTACTACTACTACTACTACTACTACTACTACTACTATCAATGTCACAACAAGATCCCTTTTACAGATCCCTTTTAAACCCGCCATCACCACAGCCTCTTTCACTACCATCACCACCACCACCACCACAATGTTCACAAATAACATATAGCCACTACAAGTTGAGAAAAGGAACCATTCCCGCCAAACCGACCAGCAACTTGCCATGCAGGCTAGTTGGGTCACATGACATCAAAGAAAAGGAACAAAAGTGCTGTTAGTTGCAGTTGACCTCTTACCTCCCTTTACAGACACACCAATCTTTCTTTATCCCTCTCCCCCTCTATCTCTTTCTCTTCATCTCTTTCTGTTACCCCCTACTTCACCACCTTGCTACTTACACTATGTCCGTCTCTATCGCCCCCAGCCCCCTTATTGATCACAATAATTTCAGTCACATATCAGTGAATGTTAGTCCACCAATCAATCGAAATTTCTTTCTCCATCCCTACGTCACGACATGCTACTTTTTTTCACTTCTTTACAAAATTGCAATGTTATAAACAAGACACACCCACAGTAGTACAAATACACACACACTCGATATCTGTTTGTACAGGTGTGTGTGTGTGCGGGCGCATGTACATATATGTGTGTGTGCATATATACGTATGCATATGTCTATATCTATCTATCTATCTATCTATCTATCTATCTATCTATCTATCTATCTATCTATCTATCTATCTCTATCTATCTATCTATATATATATATATATATATATATATATATATATATATATTATATATATATATATATATATATTATATATATATATATAGAACTTTACGTAAAACTGTCATTTTTGTCATTACTTTATTTTTATATTTATTCCATGATATATCGTTAGCCACTACACACATTTTTTCTCTCCTTGTTTCTCTCCTTGTTTTTTCTGTGTCCATTTCTGTAGAAGAGCGTAGGCTCGAAACGTAAAAGACTTTTTCTATTCCTGAGCGTTATACTAATACATCTGTTTATACTAATACACCTGTCTTCGTCTTTTGGGGTGATGGTCATGAAGCGAGTTGGACGGAGTTGCGTACTTTGTGCCTTCTGCACTGATGTATGCTCATAAAGTATCTCAAATTAAAATTTGCCTCAAGTTGGATTGCAGTTTGATGTTCTGCGGTGAAGACACACACACACACACACCACACACACACACACACACACACACACACATTCACACACACACACACACACATACATATATATATATATATATATATATATAATATATATATATATATATATATATATTATATATATATATATAATATATATATATATAATATATATACATACATACATGCATGCATACATACATAGTGCATACATACATACATACACACACAGAGATAGGTAAATTGTCGCCATTTTATACTTTTAATTTCGTGCATGTGCATTGTTCATTTTTAATTTTGTCGACTACAGAGTGTAAGTAGGGTCAGTTGGGCACCATCTGTGGGAAAAGCAGCACTATGACGCAGTTTACTCTGCCAGAAATTTCAAAGAAACGTGCTGTACTGCTTGGCATTTGCGCCGGAAGCTCCAGTAGGAGCATTTCAGAGTGTTTCGTTGTCAATCTAAGCACAGCGCAATCTGAGAGAGATAAAAATCAAACATCCAAGCGATATCATGGGGTTTGGCGTCATCACTAGTGATGGCGAGGTTAATTCTCCATACATCTTTCCACACGGCCTCAGATTCAACATGGGAGCCTACATCAAGTGCCTAGAGGAGATAGTACTGCCCTGGGTCAAAAGGCTGGCTGCTAGAAGACTATGTTTGGCAACAGGACTCTGCACAGAGCCGCACAAACAGGAGAACCCAGTCGTAGCAGTCAGACAGTTTCTGCAATCACATCACCCGTAACATCTGGCCACCTAACTCTCCAGACTGCATCCCTCTTGATTATTGTGTGGGGTGCAGTTGGGCGAGAGACCAACAAAAATCTTCGTAACACCAAAGATGAATTGAAGATTGAAGGCAAGGATTATGGCAGCATTCACTAACTTAAAAAAGGAGACCGTCCAGAAGAGTTGCAGGACATTCCGAAGCCGTATGGAGGACGTGGTTGAAGCCAATGGCGATTTTATTGAATAAATTTACTGTAGCATTTCAAGATATCTTTATGTAATTTGGGTAAATATATATGTTAAAATGAGATGTCAGTGTTATTTTCATTTTTGCGTAATTCACACTTCAGCTCATGTCTGCGCATCATTAGGCACGACGTGTCCAGCCCTCCGTATAGAAGTGTTGGCAGCAGATGGACCGCTTCACCAATGCAACCTGTCCCTTTCACAAGAATTTGAAGAAGCGCTCCAACTTGGCGAGGCGCGATCGGAGGCAAGGCACGACAGTGAAGTGATAGTAGATGACAGACGTGATGTACGCATCGTCACCTCCACCCGCCCTTTCAGTGACAGCCCATTTTTGGGTGAGACTAGCAGCTCTGCTCGTCACCTCGTCCCAATTCTTATCCACCTGGAGGTCTGGTCCGAACCAAACCCCAAGCTATTTTACTGGTCCGTCCCTTCAGCGCCTAGCGACGCTGTTGGACAGAGGACACCCTTGACAGACCGATCGGGAGATCTGAAACGGTTCCGAGAGGTGGCTATAACTTTGACCACCAAGCAGATGCCGCTGTGCATTGCGGTGATCCAACGTCTGAAGACAGAGCCGAAGCCAGCTGCTTCGAAGACAGCTTCTAGATATGGATGGTCGACCCTATCGAATGCTTTCGATTGATCTAAGTTGATCAGCGCCACACCAAAGCCAAGTTTACACTCTACCCTTTCTCTGATGTATCGCATGAGGTGGAGGTTGTCGTGTATGGACCTAGTCAGGTTTGCGCCTCCCAGAGTCAGATCCTCGACGACAAGTGCCAACTTCTTTGCTAATACTTTGGCCAAAATCTTAGACTCTGTGTTAAGCAGAGTTATGGGCCTGAAGTTGCCTAACGTGTTCTTGTTTTCGTCTTTCCTCATCAGTGTCACTACGCTCCGGCTCATAGAAAATCCTCCTATTCTGCTGCCAGTTTCAGTAGAGCGCTTCGAGGAGATCGGAGAACAGGTCTGATATATTCACGTAAAGTACATAGGGCAGACCATCTAAACCGGGTGACTTGCACCTCGTGCAGCCGATAAAGGCATCTTGATTTCGGCTAAAATTATCTGCCTTTCACAGCTCTCAGCATCGGCCGTCGAGAGATGCGGCAAGCTGTTGAGGTAGAGACTGAAGTCTGCCACCACCTCCGCTCCACCTCTCTCTTCGAGCAATCGAACAAAGTCCTGGCGAAAGGCCCCAAACATCTGCCTGGATTGACTCAGCTCGTCTCTGTCTGTCAAAGACCGAATTGTGGTTTTGCTACCACGTTGCGCCTCCAATACGTGGGACCATTGAACAGCTTTGATCCCCTCGTTTCTTAGAGCACGCGCCTTAGCTCTGACAATACAACCTATGTGTTTCGCATTGAGGAGCCGGTCTACTGCCATTCTCGCTGCTAGCACGTCGGTTGTAATGCCACTAAAATAGCTTCATCTTGTTTAACTACTAACCCCTCCTCCTTTCTATTTTTTCTAACGCTATTTCTTTGCTAAACCCTATCGATATTACTCTAATCTCTCTTTTGAGAGCCGCCCACCACCTGTTGTTGACGACTCCCATCCCGTCAACTTCTGCTTAACTAAATTGCAGACCCGGTTCCTGTAAGACCTATGTGCAGGAAACGAAATGTTCAGCTTCATGTACCCGGGTCCTATCCTACGCGTCTCATCTAGGTCGATCGTACAGATTACAAACATATATTCTAAATAGGCGACTGTTTTAAAAAGTGGACATCCTACACAATTACTATCTATTTTCCTAGTGAAAATCCTATCTATATACGATCTAGATGACCCTAAGCAGTTGGTCCAGGCCCACACTGGCGCATTAGGGAAATCTCATCAGTACCTGTCAGACAGTTGGAACTGGATGATCAGGTGCTTGAAGCTTTTGCACCCACCTCTTTTATCAGCTATTCCCACACAATCCCAGCGTTTATCTAAGATTCCGTTCCAGCCCCCTACTAACAGTAAATGGCGAGACGTACCTAGATAGGATTCCAGACGCCTAAAGAAATCCGGCTGTTTGGCTCCGGTAGGAGCGTAGACGGCCACTAGTCTAAAGACACTACCTTCACTATTGCTCACGTCCAGGACCACCAACTTCCCGTCTGGGTCCCGGAAGATCGACTTTACCTCCAGATCCTGTTCTTTCCTAAACAGAACTGCCACTCCACCTCCCATTCCTGGCCGACTAACAGATGTAAAGATCTGATAGTCGTCGAACATGGGGCGGGGGGGGGGCAGTGCACATGTACTGGAAATCCTGGTCTTACTGACAGCAATTATATCCAATCGTGAGCTCGTTGAGCAGGCGCTCCTGCTTCCATGGCGACCATACGCCTCGAACATTTATAAATCCTACTCTTAGTATGGCCATGTTGGTAAGCTAAAGAGAGAAGAGAAAGGTTTACTTACCTCCCGGTGTCTTGTGAAGGTCGGGTTATTCTACTTCCATAATTGGTGGGGTCTTTTGGGGGAAACCCTTTAAGAACCTCGATGTGGGTCTCACGTTTGGGTTTTCCCCATACTTCGGAAAGCTCTCGAATTTTTGTGTAGGAATAAAGCGACATTCGCACCAGAGGTAAAGCTGGTGCGCGAAATGTGTTCGATTCGAATATCTCTCGCATTGTTTCGAATTCAATGCTTTGTATTACGAGGGCTATCTGTTCCTCATTATCCTTTTTGATGAGTACGAGGTTGGGCGTTTAGTGTTGGTGTTGTCTAATTTGTTTGCTTGATTGTTGTGGTGATGGTCTTGTTATTTCTGTTGTGTCTGTATGTTCTGTGAGTGTGTTTTCTGCAGTTTTAGATGTTTGTGTGTTTGTTCTTGTTTGGGTTGATTACGTTTGGGGGGATTCTGGTGATAATGATGGTGTTGGTTGTGTTGGTGTTGGTGTTTTGGGGTCGATTTTTGCTTGAGTGGTGTCGATATTTTTTATTGTGGGTGTTATGCTTTGTGGAGATTTTCTTTCGTGCTTTCTTTTTTATCTGTTTTTTAAAAATTTTTTTTACGTTTGGCTTTCCTTCATCTTCACAACTGGAAGATAAATGGTCTGTTGCTGTGTGTTCTTGTCTGCGTGTATGTTTATAATATTGTTTATGTGTGTATTTTTTGTTTCTTGTGAGAGGGGTGGGAGAGCTTTCTTCCTAGTGTGGTGTTTCGCCTAGGGTGGTATTGTTGCTGGGGGTTTTGCCGATGCTGGTGTTGTTTGTGGTCCTCGTCTCGGTGTAGGCAACAGTGGAGGCCTTTGACCCCTTGCAATTTGTACCAGTTGGGGGAAGTGAGCTCGCAAGTGATTCGTTCTCCACACGCGAAGCAATACGGCCTTTTGCTCTCAGTTATGATATGTATCACCGTCCTGTTCTGTACACGAATGTGGTCCGGGATTTTTTTTATGTTTACAAGTCTGATCTTGAGCAGTATCTCGAGGTCAACCCCGGACCAGTCCTCTCTGGCAGTTCTTGTTGCCTCTATCGGGACAGTATCCGTCCCCTCCACGATTACGCATCGCAGAAGCAACCATATATCTAGTCCTGGTGGGATCCTAGGAATGCGGGCACGTGCTGTACGTTTCCCCATGTGGGAGGTGTACATAATGACGTTGCTGATTTTGCAGGGGTCATTGACTGTTTCATAGTGAGAGCTTCTCACTTAAACTGCACTGAAATGGTGCCGTATTGTTTGCCCCTCGCTATGAAATCGATGTTATTTCTGGTGCACCTCAGTGCCGCTTCAGTGTCTACTTGGTCTATTAATGTCACTCTTTTTTAGTCTGCTGAGATGCATATGAAAAGTACCGTTCTTCTCTCCACTGCTTGAATTGCCTCTGACGGATAGTGAGACTGGCCCACGTCTTCTCTTGTTTTATCAGTTTCCATGCTTGTGTTAGCATTTGGTCCCTATTTGTGAGGTCTACGGTAATGCGTTCCTTGTTCTTCGCTGCTGCTGCCGCGAATGTGTTTTTGTTGTTGGTAATGTTCTCGTTGTAGTCGTTGCTGTTGTTGTTGCTGCTGCTGCCATTGTTATTGCTGATCTTGTCGGTATTATTGGTATTGGTTTTGTTATTGTCACCTTTGCTATCAATGTTGTTGCTATTGCTACTGCCGTTGTAGTCTCTTTCATTGATGTTGTTACTGCCACTACTAATACTACTGCGGCAGCTATTACTGTGGCGACTGCTGCTTTTGCCCCTGTTACCGCTGTTGCTGTCACTGCTACTACTATTGTTACATGTTGGACCTTGTACTGTCTCGTTTACCTCTTTCTCTTCCTCTGTATTCACAGACTGAATAAATACACAAGGTTTAAGTATTATATATAAAATTTTCGTAAGTCGCACGTGTTTACAAAAAATTCGAAAAATTCCAACGATGAATTTCAAGTTTCCAATTACGTGGTCATATTTGCTGTCTTAGAATAATACTTGAACAAATGTATGTATGCAGTTTTTGTTTGATTTGTGAAAGTTATCAAAAAGCGAAATCTTCAGGTAAGCTTCGTTTTCAATTTTGTTTACATCGAAAAACAACATCATATTGTTATCGTAGATCAGGTAAATATAGCAATAAACTTATTTTGATATCTTTCGTAGTAAACAAAATGGCTGTATTATTTTACAGGCATTTTCAGGCGCAGTACTGGAATTTCTTTCCATCATTCTGAAAGCATATGGCTGTCTTTCTTTGTATGAATAATTTTTAGAACTTCTCTACGATCCCAGCTCGAAGACATATCACCAATGAAAATACTTCTGTGGAAATGAATCAATCAATATACATTTAAAATACCTTTTCTTCTCCGCCCCTCTCTGTCATCTCTCTCTTTCACTCTCCCCCGTGTCCCGATAGATACGTGTGCGTGTAAATATATATGTATGTATGCATGCATGTATATAAATGTATATATATATATATACATATACATATATATATACAATATACATATATACAATATACATATACATATATATACATACACACACACACACATATATATATATTATATATTATATATATATATATATATATATAATATATATATATATATATATACAAAATCAGAAAATGGAGAAATACATCTAAATCATTAATCAACTACCAGATAATACCCAATCACATACTTTATTGAACCACTACATAAGAACATTAAGGTTAAACATAAAAATATATAACAAAACAGCGTACATGAATGAGTAATACAATACAATAGGTACAATCATTATAAGAGGATATAAATAAATAAATATAAATAGATATAAATATAAATATACACTATATCTTACAGCTGTTTCGGCCATGCAGATAAATATGTCTCATTTTAACTATATTAGCCATGTATAATATGTCAATATGAAGTTAAAAATGTGACATTTACAAAGATATCTTAAGGCCTCTTCGGATATAAATATAAGTATACACTATATCTTACAGCTGTTTCGGCCATGCAGATAAATATGTCTCATTTTAACTATATTAGCCATGTATAGTATGTCAATATGAAGTTAAAAATATATATATGTATGTATGCATGCATGTATATAAATGTATATATATATATATTTATATATATATATACATATATATATACTTTCTTTTTCTTCTATTCATTTGACTGCAGCCATACTGGAGCACCGTCTTTGGTCGAACAAATAGACTCCAGGACTTATTCTTTGTATGCCTTGTGCTTATTCTATCGGGTTCTATTGCCGAACCGCTAAGTTACAGGGACGTAAACACACCAGCATCGGTTGTCAATGATGGTGGGGGACACATACAGACACACAAACACACACACACATATATATATCTACTGAGGCTATCTACTGTGTGTGTGTGCATGTATATATGTATGTATGTATATATATATATATATATATATATATATATATATATATATATATATAATAACAAAGGGTAAAATCATTTAATTAACTAAATTAAGCCCTAATTATAAAATATGCATATATATATATACAGAAAGCAGAAAAGTAAATCCCGAGTTGATATATATAACGAAAATAGGACAAGGTGGAAACTGCTAAAATAATTTCATCATGAAGAACACTTTATTTCCGGTTTCCGTCTTTTAAACTTTTTCAACTAAGAGCAAAATAAGAAAAACAATTAAATTGGAGGAAAAAAATTAAGTGAAATGTTTTGTAGATATTTCCATAGTCTTCAGATAGTCTGTATTTCTCTCTCTATTGCTTTGTGAATGCACAAAGGAAAAGAGAGACAGACAGACAGACAGACAGACAGACAGAATATATGAAGACTATGGAAATATTTACCTAGTTAAAGACTATGGAAATATTTACAAAACATTTCCCTAAAATTTTTTCTCCAATGTAATTGTTTTTCTTATTTTCCTCTTAGTTAAATAAGTCTAAAAGACGGACACCGGTACAAAAATGTACTTCATTATAAAATTATTTTAGCATTTTCTACCTTGTCTCATTTTCCCTATATATAAAACACAATACAGAAAGGAGGCCCGATCTATCTATCTATCTATCTATCTATCTATCTATCTATCTATCTATCTATCTATCTATCTATCTATCTATCTATATCTATATATATATATATATATATATATATATATATATATATATATAACGGGAAGGTTTACAAAAATAAAGAAAAGACGAAAGCGGGTAGAGTACAAACAAACAATTGTATTAGTATGGCGCTCATGAATAGAAATAAAACAAGTCTTTTACGTTTCGAGCCTACGCTCTTCCACAGAAAGATACACAGAAAAGAAACAAGGAGAGAAACAAGGAGAGAAAAAATGCGTGCAGGAGCTAACGATTCAACATGGGAACCTGAGAATGTGTGTCTGTGTGTCTGTATGTGTGTATCACTAAAACTCGAGATCTACTCAACAGATTTCATTCAATTTTTACACACGCCTTACTTAAGGTCCATGCAGTGTCATGAGCCCAGAAAATTTTCAACTTCTTGCCTAATGCGAGCCCGGAGCAATCTCTTATCTCTTACACTGTTTCCGTATTACGTGTCAAAAGTGAAACAATAACATCTCTATTAATACTTTCACTATTACATGGTTTCAATTTCAATTACTTTCAATATGTATTTATATACGTTTGTATATGTATGTATGTATGTATGTATGTATGTATGTATGTATGTATGTATGTATGTATGCATGTATGTATGTATGCATATGTGTGCGTATGTGTCTCTGTGTGTGTATGTATATATTTGTATCTTTGTATATATATACATGTATGTATATATATATGTATAAATGTATATATATATTATATATATATATATATATATAACGGGAAGGTTTACAAAAATAAAGAAAAGACGAAAGCGGGTAGAGTACAAACAAACAATTGTATTAGTATGGCGCTCATGAATAGAAATAAAACAAGTCTTTTACGTTTCGAGCCTACGCTCTTCCACAGAAAGATACACAGAAAAG
>NC_042998.1:151223787-151226287 GCF_006345805.1 Octopus sinensis | reverse complement strand
GCCCAACGATGAACTTAGTTGTATTAATATGGGTTCCTGCCATCCCCCCATAGTGTTTAAAAATTTAGTTAAAATCATTAGCAAAAGAATTTCTAGCCCCTCCTCCGATAGGGACATTTTTAATAGCGTTGCCCCAGTATATAACAAGGCTCTAAAAGATAGTAGTTTTAGCGAGGAAATAACCTATACACCTGCCACCAGCCCAACAATAAAGAAGAGGAAACACAGGAAGAGGAAACATAGGAATAGGAAAACTATTTGGTTCACACACCCCTACTCACCCGAGGTGACCTTCAATATAGGCAAGTATTTCTTAGTACTGATAGATAGACATTTTCCATTCAACCATACTTACAGAAAGCTCTTCAATAGACATAACTTAAAAATCAGTTTCAGCTCAACTACCAAAGTTTAAAAATATAATCGCACACAACACACAAAAGCCATAATACGAAACCAGCTGTTCATGCAGGGATAAAGATTTGTTCCCGCTAAATGGAGCTTGCATGTCCGAGACCATCATTTATGAAGCCACCGTGGACTCTCTATCCACTAAGGTTTCGACGGAATACGTGGGCCTTACAGAGGGTAATTTCAAGGCCAGGTTCAATAATCACACCTTGAGCTTCAGGCACTGGGATAAAAGGAAAACGACCAAATTATCCAGTTATCCTTTTAACGAACATATGTTCCTTAAAAGATAAAGGTGTCGGTTACAGCATCCATTGGAAGATCTTAGCCAAGTGTAAGCCCTACACCAACGGCAGTGGAAAGTGTGGTCTTTGTGATATGGAAAGATGGCTCATCTGGAAAAGCAGCTTCGACACCGCTACATGTCTGAATTCAAGAACTGAACTTTTCGGGTCATGCCCAAATGTTGCTAAATATTTGTTACGTTTTTGGTCCCCCCGAGATTACTGATAGGACTTGCTTTCTATATTGTGTCCACGTACAGGCTTTTTATCTCTTTATACTTTTTAATTATATTTCTTATATATTTTTATACACATATGTTTTACATATTTATAGAGATATTGTTGTATAGGTTTATATATATACATACATACATACTTATATATATATATATATATATATATATATATATATATATATATATATATATATATATATATATATATATATATATATATATATATATATATATATATATGGCAAGAAGCTTGCTTCCCAACCACATGGTTTCGGGTTCAGTCCCACTGCGTGACACCTTGGTACAGTGTCTTCTGCTATGGCCTCGGACTAAAGCCTTGTGAATGGATTTCGAAGACGGCAACTGAACGAATCCAGTCGAATATATATAAAACTAAATACTCAACCGAAAGAGCTACTAACGGTTTCATGCTATTATGATACTTGAACAGGCAAATTTATAAAATACGCCATGTATCTTAAAGCAATCTTTCAGGCTCCGTTTATGCGTTATACGTGTGTTATATGCTTGACAACCGGCCTTTGTGTGGTGAGGTTCCCGTAAATTAGCGGTTCGGCAAAAAGAGACCAATAGAATATCTACTAGGTTTTAAGAAAATCCTTGGGTCGATTTGCACGACTTAAAAACCCTTCAAGGCGGTGCTGCAGCATGGCCGCAATCAAACGACTGAAACAAGTAAAAGATAATATATATATATTTAAAATTTAATAGAAATGGGGAGAGTCATTAATAGAAATGGCTTTTCTGATAATATTCCTACTTTAATAATTAAATGTTTATAAATCATTAAATGTTTTACGATTTGTAAACACCTAATAATTTATAAACATCTAATTATTAAAGTGGAAAAATTATTAGATAAGCCATTTCTAGTCTTTTTTTTCCAAATGTATATTCTGCAAAGGACTTTCTATTTTTAATCCTGCAATATATGTATATATAATAATATGTAAATGTAAGATCCAAGGATCAAGGTGTAGGAAGTTAGTAAGCGTCCAACAGTCAGTAGAAGGTATAAAAATACATCTTTCAGGAGCAATAGTGTAAATGTTTTGCATATCGAAGTTCAATAAGCTGAAAAATGTATGTTCAGTTCACGGTTAGCAACTGGAGTTGGTGTGTATGCTAATAAAAATCCAAGTTTTAAGAATGGAGTCGATAAAATCCAAGTTGCATATGTTTCCTAGCTGGCAGAACCTCGGAAGCAGCATTTACTTAAGTGAGGAGGTACTCTGGTGGTTACTCATCAGGCCAAATGATGAATAGCTAGGGAAGTTGCCCTCGTTTGAGTAATTACTATTTCCGAGTTTGTGCAAGCCTGGATTTTAGATTCTCCATTCCCTAAATTTGGATGTATGTGTGTGTGTGTTTGTTTCATTTTTGATATTTATTATTCAATATAACGCCACGCATCCATCTTATTGTCACGCTATATCACGGGAATTTTGGATGCGACATCCTTTTCTTTCACTTTTCTCTTCCTCTCTTTCTTACCTCCCTCTGCAGCTTTCAAACTCTCTGCCCTCCACCACTTTTCCTCTCTCCCCC
>NC_042998.1:151213787-151218787 GCF_006345805.1 Octopus sinensis | reverse complement strand
AACTAACTTTATTGATGTATTTATTTATTAGGAAGACGGCTTTTATAGAGACGATGGCCTGTTGACAACGACTAGTTGCAGTACCCGACTATCGACAGATTCAGGAAGGACCTGATTAACTTTTTAAAAGATGTTAACATGTCGATTACACATGACACGAACTTATCTGTTGTGAATTTCCAGAAAATGGCCCTGAATCTCTCATGGATTATTTTTCCCTACATAGAAAATGTCTTACAGCAATAAATTTTCTAACCATCCAAACAACATGAACATTTTAAGTGAGTTTTAAAATATCTCATTCAGCTTACCTTGGTTGTGTCTAACAAGCAGATATTTAAGGATCACTCATCTGTTTTAACGAAGCATTGGTTCGTTGTGGTTTTAAGGAGATGCTGTATTAAATCAAAATGAATGTAGGATTAGGAAGAATAGGACTAACACATTATTTAGTATAACCCACCATTTGATATGAAAGAGAGCAGACCTATGGCTAAAATCTTTTCTTTAATCAAGAAACTATTGTTGGCAGAACTTAACACAAGGATTATAACATCTTTATCAGGATTTAACAAGAATACAGTTAGATTATCCTATTCAACAATTCCTAACCTCAAGTAAATCAGCACACCTTCGAACAAGTAGTATATATGTATAAATATATGAATATGTGTGTATGTGCGCGCGCAGTTATGTATGTATGTGAACCCCTTTATGTAATAAGCACTAGTTTAACAATTCTACAAATGGTGACCGATAAAACAAATCCCAGACTGAAATATGTACCGGGGTTGATATGAACGACTAAATACTTGTAGGGTCCTACTATGCCTCATTTTTAATGACAGTAAGATTAAAAGAATATATATATATATATATATATATATATATATAAAAGAGAAAGATAGATACATACACACATATATTCTTATGTGAATACATTGATATGAATACACATATACGTACATATGTATGTATGTATATATATATATATATATATATATATATATATATATATATAATATATATATATATGTGTGTATGTGTGTGTGTATATACGTATGTATTTATATATGTTTGTATATATGCATGAATCTATTGCATGACTATGTGTAATGGTTTGTGAGTGTGACTACTTCTGTACTCCACTGTGATACCAATCGTGTGTCATATCTCTTCGATGATCATAATTGAGAATTTCCCGGTTTTACATTTTCTTTTCTTTCAGCCCATTTCTGCACTACTTTTGTGTATATATAGGTATGTATATGTACAAATGCATATGTATACCAAACACATTTACATACACACCTACATATATACATACATTCACCTTTATACACACATGCTTCAATATACTTTTCAATATGGCTAACAGCTCACACATTTTTATGATCTTTCTCCATTGGTGGTCTGAAATATGACGATGCGTTGTACAGAATTTACCGTTTCCCAAGGATCAAGACCAATACGCTTCCATGATCATTACCACCAATCATCACCATCATCGTCGTCATCATCATAATCATCATCATCGTTGTTGTTGTTAGTGTTGTTCTTGCAGGAAAAATTTGCCACCAATTTTTTCTTTGTTCTTACGTGGTGCCTTTTAAATCGACGTCGTACATCGCAGACCTTTACACCCGTCGTCAGCTCCTAACTTGGTCAACCACAGATGGTTGCTTCCGATATCGCAGCAGGGTTTACAGACTTTGATTTTATAACGTATCTAGATAAGATAAAAAATTCTCATACCCACAAGCAACTTGCATACTTCATGTCGTTCAAACTTTATTTCAAAGGATTTACTTGTTATAATATCGCCATTTTTTCTTTCAATATCATTACAGCCTTATTTTCTTTCATTTATGCATCTATTATTATTATCATTATTCTTATTATTATTATTATTATTATGATCATCATCATCCTCATCATCGTCATCATCATCATCGTCGTCGTCGTCGTCGTCATCATCATCATCATCATCATCATCATCATCATCATCATCATCATCATCATCATCGCCATCGTCGTCATCGTTGTCGTTATTATTATTAGTTGCTATTTATTTATTCATCCATTTTGTATTTTTCTTAATTTTTTTCTTATATGCAGATCAGGCAGCAGCTTCCTTTTCTAAACCTTTTTTTTTTCTTTTTTCACAGCATTTTGTCTGTTACATACATATTCCCAGTTTGCATGACCTTGCAAATATCCTGAAGATAATCAAACTTACTGCTAAATAGATGGCGCTCTCTGTCTCCTGTGATTTTCCATTCCCATTGTGTACCGTTTGTTTGTATCAATCTGTTTCCTCCAATCAGCTGCGAATTACAACAGATCGACGAAAACCATTCTCTGCCTCTCCTTCTCTCTCTCTCCTCTCTCTCCCTCATCTCCCTTTCATTCTCTCTCTCACCCTCCCTCTTTCTATATATTATCTATCTATCTCTCTTTCTCTCTTTACAGAGTCTGTGAAATATTTTTTTCAAAATTGTTCTAGAAGTTCTTCGAGGAATATTTTGTCAAATTACTTCTCGTAATTAAAAAAAAATCTACAGGCATCAGCATTACCATTTTCTGGAACGTGTCTATGTTTATTTCTTCATAAAAATATTTATGTGTCCCTGCACTCTTTCTGATATTTATTATATTTTCAGTTCAGCACCGAGGACGATGCAGTTGCTTAGTTCCCCGCTTCTTCACTTATGCACGACAACACAGTCATATAGTATGATCATGTCGGGAATGGCTAACACTCACACTGCTTCGGTGGTCTACAACTGTTTCACCGTGGTGTCTTGTTGATGGAAGTATCTAACCAGATTGGGCATATGTATATGTGTGTGTATACATAGATACATTATGGCTGCCCCCTCGTTATCGAATATAGCCATTGCACGAAGCTTATATACATACATACATTCATACATACACACACACACACACAACACCACATATATAATAATATATATATATATATATATATATATATATATATAATATATATATATATATATATATAATATATATATAATATATATATACGTCTCCATACTTTCCATTTATTATGACAAAATATGAATTCCTATCGGAATTTACATACCATGAACAAGAAGCATTTCTACCACTTCTACGCACCACTTTCCTTGGATAATGGAACTGCAACTATAGCATCTTTATATATTTTAATTTTTATTTTCATTTCTACATTCATTCTCCTATTTCTCTATATACTCCTTATTTCCTTCCTTTTGCAAAATAACTCCTTATACTGAGTTCTTATTTTCCCCTCTATTTAACCATCTCACATCGTCTCCGATGAAGGGATATCCCTAATATCCCAGAAACAGGTGTTTCTCTTTATAAATGTCCTGAAAATTCCACACAGCCTTGACTTTGTTGTCTCATTATATTTAACACACACACACACACATACACACATATCATAAAAGGAAAGGTTTTGTTGGTTAAGAAACCCATCTACTGCCAACAGCTACTCCAGGAGTAGAGTCTTGGAATACCGCGGCTCATGATGTAACATGCCTACTCTGAAGCCGATACACATTCAGAGATTCCTGGGAGACAATGTTGGTAGACATATGTAGTTGGAGTTGTTTCACGACTCTCGGCATCTCGTTTCTCTGACACAACTACTGTCCCGGGTCAGACGGAAAGAATTTAAGATTTGAGCAACCGATCGCAGTCTGCCCGTGAGTCGAAGTGATTAACCGTTGCACTTTAAAGCTGATTTGTGAGACCTTTGCACTCTAGAGCTGAAGATGAGAAAAACGAATTGTAGGAAGAGGTGTTTTAGATATGGGCCTATACCATCTTTTAGAACAAAGTTTGAATATAGCAGCATATAGACTGGATAGAAGAGAGAGCCTAGGTCTGTGGCTTATGTGATTAATAGGTGGTGATGTATGGACCCCAGATTGGACCGAAGTGGACGAGGGTTCGAAATAGGTGGGAGAATTGTTCAATGTATTGAGCAGTAGTTTAAATATTTGTTCAGAAAGATTGCGGATTCTTCGACCCTCGGAATTGTAACACTACTATAAATAATGATAGCGATTCTTTCTACTATAAACACAAGGCTTGAATTTATTATTATTTTTTATTTTATTTTATTTCGGTAGGGGATCTGGTCAGTTACATCGATCCCAGTGCTCAACTAGTCCTTATTTTATCGACTCTGAAACGACGAAAAGCCTCGGCTGAATTTTAACTCAGAACGGAATGTACCGGAAGAAATGCCGCTTAACATTTAGTCCGATGCAATAACGATTCTACCATCTCGACGCGAACAACAACAACAACAGCAGCAGCAGTAGCAGTAGCAGCAACAGCAGTAGCAGCAGTAGCAGTAGTAATAGCAGTAGTAGCAGTAGTAGTAGTAGTAGTAGTAGTAGTAGTAGTAGTAGTAGTAGTAGTAGTTCCGATATCTATTTTTAACCTTGGCACAAGGCCAGACATTGTAAGTGACATAATGAAAGTGCAGTATTTTGGTGTCGATAAAGTTATCGACACCAAAAGCTATGAATGTAAATGTCAACGTCGGCTTGAAGCGAACTTAGTCCTACTAAATCTCACGAAGTATTATATTCGGTGCTCTACTGATTCTCGTAATATATTTACATTTTATCATCGAAAGCAGCAAGTCATCAATGTTGCCAAGCAACCAGACTGGAAGTGCATTGGTAATTCCATCATGTGTACAGTTTGAAAAATATGATGGTCGTGGTGGTGCTGGTGGTGGGGTAGTGGCGGTGGTGATGGTGGTGGTTGTGCTGGAGTTATTTTGACTGTCATTTTACTGCCAACCTCAGCAACCTTCGTCAACTCCACTACCCCGCCCATCATCTCTGTCATCACTAGAAAAGCCGTTACCCATATCTCCCTGCGCCAATGATGCTTCCGTTAGTAATACTAAACAATTGACAAATACTACCACCGCCACCACCACCACTACCGCCTCCGCTACTATCACCACC
>NC_042998.1:151193787-151208787 GCF_006345805.1 Octopus sinensis | reverse complement strand
TGGGCAGAGCAATGATTTGGCACTTTTAAACCCAAAGTGAACACAGTTATATCTTCAATAATTATCATGTTTGACCAAAGACTTACACTCTACCTTAGTCTATTTCCTGTTAAACTCGAGGTGACCAAAACTTTGCTTGCTTTTAGCACCGGCGTGTCTAAAGCTTTGTTTCCTGCGAGCTCTGGTCTAACCAAAACCTTGTTTTCCATTATAGTCCCGAACTGACCAAATTCCTTTCTCCTAGTAAGCCGTGGCCTGATCAAAACTTGCCTCTTTCCATAGTATCAGCCAATCGCAAAACTTGCCTCTTGTGAGACCAGGACTAACCAAAGACTTCTTTCCTGTCAGCCATGTGCTTACTTGTCTGTAAGTGAAACAGTAAAGATGTGTCAGACTTTTCTCATGATTGAAATGTGATATTGTTTTATTTATCTACATTCCAACGATAGAGCTTTGCATCTCTGTCAGAAACCAGTTCCGTCCTCAGAGGAAGATTTCAAATAATTAAAGCCATACATACTACATACATACATACAGACAGACAGACAGACAGACAGACAGACAGACACAGACAGACAGACAGATAGACATGCGTGCATACATACACAGAGACAGTTATATATATATATATATATATATATATATATATATATATATATATATATATATATATATATACACATATAGTTGAAGTTTATAGAAAAACAAAAGACAAGTACAAGTGTATGAACAACAAGCAAGTCTATAAGTTTGACGCTCGGGAAAAATGAAAAAGTCTTCTACGTTTCGAGCCTACGCTCTTCAACAGAAAGGAATAAGAAAGAATAGAGAGAGAATGAAAAAACGTGTTGAGTTCAGCAGCCCAACATGGCGAATGTATATACATATACACGGAGATGTATATGTGCAGAGTTATAGGTATGTTTATGGAGGGGGGGTGAGAGAGAGAGAGACAGACAGACAGACAGACAGAGGATGTTGATGAATATATGTATATACAAAGGTCTATCTGTAACTTCTGGACTTGTCTGTTTCACACTCGGTGAGTCGATGAGGAAGATGTTGGGAGGAGCGAGGTTGTGTCACTTCTCCCTGCTGCCACCCACTTCCCCCTCTCCACTTCTTCTAACGCTACGAACACCATCACCATCACCACTGCCATCACTACCTCCTACACCTATACATACTAGAACTACCGCTTAAACTACCACCATCACAAACTACCACGTGAAATGCTTCCAGCATCACCCCACCACCACCACCAACAACAACAACAACAACACACAACTACCATCACTACCAGCACCACCACTACGACCCCACTATTACAACCACTTCTACCACCGCCACCAGTACATAATTCCTACAACATTTATTTTTTTGCTATGTTTATTCATTTATGAGGAAATATTCTCTCATCGCCATTTTGTCTGATCATCTGCTCTGCATTTCCCTCTACATCTTTCTCTTTCCCTTTCTTCTCTCTCTCCCTTCCTCTCTCTCTCTCTCTCTCTCTTTCTTTCTCCTTATATCTCTCATTCTACGTCTTCCTATGTCTATGCTCCTCCTCGTCCGTATACTCTTTCCTCTCCGTCTCTCTCTGTCCCCTTAACCATCTTATATCCTTATCTCTTCTCCTCTAACTCCCCCTCAAACTATACCTCCTACATATTTTGCTCTCTCTGCAATCTTCATTTTTTCTCCCAGTTACTCTCTTCCCGCCTCTCTCTCCTCTCTCTCTCTCTCGCTCCCATTTCCCTTCCCATTTATATGTCACTTCCTGTCTCTCCGTTTCTTTCTCTCAGTTTTTTTTTCTCTCTCTCTCTCTCTCCCATTCATCCCCCCTCACGCTTTCTTTCTCTTTCTCCTCTCTCTCTCTCTCTCTCTCTTTGTATTTCTCCCTCATCTCTCTCCTCTTCATCTCTCTCTTCCTCTCTCATTACTTCTCAAGACACACACTCTCTCTCTCTCCTATCATGCACCTTACTAAAAGCCATATAGTACCGAATCTTTACCATACGTTATAAAGACCCATAATTTCAAAAAAAAAGTTGTTCTCTGTTAAACATTTAATTATTTTCATGGATCCCATTTCATATCTAAGGGTCAAAGTCAGTTACCACGGTGGTGAAGGTGGACCAGGATAATTGCAATTACTAAAAGTCTTCCACTATTTAATATTTTATTTTCAGTTTTCATTCTGTGTTCAAATTCCACCGAAGTCAACTTTGCCTTTCTTCCTTTCGAGGCCGAAAAAAAGATACCAGCTGAGCTCTTGGGGGTCGATGTAATCGAATTCCCGCTCCCCCAAAATTGCTGGCTTTGTGCCAATATTTGAAATCATTATTTTACCTCCTGTTTGATACTTCTGCAGCCATATCTGAGACATTTAGTAGGTTAAAGCTGGAGTACAATATCTGTGACGTGAGAAACGTAAACTAATGGACAATTTTTTTCCGAAATTATCGTTTCGTTTTAAACGAAACCTTAACGTTTAAATACTATATTACACAAATCCACTTGTGTGCGTATGTGTTTGTGCATGTGTGTTTGTGTGTGTGTGGTGTGTGTGTGTGTGTGTGTGTGTGTGTGTGTGTGTGTGTGTGTGTGTGTGTGTGCCACATTAAAAATGGTTACAGGGGTCAATTCGATCGACTAAACCTTTCGAGGCGGTAACTAAATATGGCCGATGTATAATGAATGAAACAAATCAAATATAAAAACATTTATACAGAATTGGCCAAAGAGTCGGTTTTTTAAGCGAAAATAAGATACAAGTTTTAAACGCAAAGCGATTTATTCAATCAATTACATTTCGTTCCAGTATCTTCTGCAATCTAATGGGCAGACCCATTATTCTCGGCTTAAAGAATTTCCTGTTTTTACTGGCGAGAAACTCATCAAGGCAAAGTTTTACACCCTCTTCAGAGTTGAAGGTCTGTCCATTCAATGAATTTTTAATAGAACAAAACAGGTGGAAATTTGAAGGTGCAAGGTGGTCGTATATGGAGGGTACGACAAAACTTCCCGATAAAAGCCCATTAACTTCTGCTACATTTGCAGAGATGTGTGTGGTTTGACATTGTTATGACGAAAAACAATGCTCTTATAATTAGTTCTGGGCGCTTCTCGGGGATCACTGCGTTTAATTTGTCCAGCTAATCACAAATTGATGGTACAGTTCGTGGGAAGAAGCATGTAAAAGACAACATCCATCCAATCCCACCAAATTGGAAGCATAATCTTCTTAGGGTGAAGTGCTACTTTGGAGGTTGTTTGTGATTGTTTGTTGCGCTTTCCTCATGATCATTTGCGCATCCCATCGTTTTAGACAATCCGTATTTCGTCCCCTGTCACCAATCTCTTAAAAAAAAAAGGGTAATTTTCTTTACGTTCCTGCAACGAATCCCAGATGGAAATCTGTCGGGTTATATTAGTCTCATTTATTGCTGTGGGCCCAAACATCGAGTCTGCTCACGTAACCAAGTTAATGCAGATGGTTTTTAACACTCAATTTGGATATTAAGAGAATATCTGCGAGCATCCTGATCGTGTAACTCCTAAGCTTTGACTAACACCTTCATTTTATCGCTGTTAATCTCAGTTGGCTGGCCATAACGAGGTGCATCTTGAACGGAAAACTTTCCCAATAGAAATCTTAAAAAAACTTCTCGTACACACGTTTCTCAACAGCATCCTCTCCGTACATAACACATAGTTTCCTCCAGGTTTTCGCCGCTTTATTGCCTTTCAATAAAATAAAGTATCAGTTGTCCATAAATTTCGTTTTAGTTCTCCATGTCCCAAGCACACAAAATATCACCTGACTCGACGCAAGTTCGCGTTGAGCGATGTTGAAATTCCAAGAATTTAACAAGTGTGCACGAACAAGGAGGACGAAATACGGATTGTCTAAAACGAACAAGGAACTGACTGAAGTTAGCAACTTATTAGAGTGCTCAAAGTTTTGTGTCGACAAAAACCGAACGGACATTTTGACCAACCCATTACACACACACATATCTTTTCGACGGTGATCGTTGCCATGTACGTAAATGCTTTCCCAAATAAACTTACACTTTATTTTAGAAGCTCTGAGGAAACTATGAGATGATGTACAAACAGTCAGCTCTGAGTGGGCTACATTCTGTAGCAGAAACAACTGTTAGTTAATTAAGTTGATTACATAATTCCTGTTCCCTTATCATTCCATTTTACGCACACACTCACACACACATACACGCACACACACATACACTTATACATACATATATATATATATATATATATATATTATATATATATAATATATATAATATATATATATATATATATATATATATATTATATATATATATATATATATATATAACATATATGTATACATGTATGTATGTATCTTCTTATCAATGCATCTATCTATCTCTATCAAGCTATCTATGTGGTGTTTTAGGCAGATGTACAAGGCTGAGTGGGATGATAGAGTAATGAATAGCACTATCATGGAAAAGTGTAGAATATCTAGTACAGTGTCTTTCTTGATCAAGTCTCAGATGCGATGGTGTGGACGCATCCTTCACACGGATAGTGGTCGAATTCCAAAACAAATAGTTATTGGTCAGCTTATTAATTCACGACGTAATTAATAAGTTCTACAGAAACGCCTGAATATTAGGAAAGAAAACCTTGAGAATCTTGCGTGAAACTATGCAGCTTGGTTCAGGGAGTGCTTTATTTAGCTTCAGAATTTCGAAACTAAAAGGTTACTCCATCAAAAGCAACAGTTACGGGAAATTATGTACAGAAACCAACAGAGCAACAGTCTGTCTGCAAACCATCATTGTCCACATTGTGATTTCTCAGTTAGATCACGTGCTGTTTTAATAAGTATCTATATTGGTTTTGGTGGCCTGAGGATTCACATGAAGAGCTACGAGGTGAAGGGAATGAATTGTAAACATTGAGGAACGATAGTAATAGAAGTGTGAGTGTGTTGTTGATTGTCTATTTGGTTGGACTTTTTCCTGTCTTTTTGCTGAACGCTCGCACGTCGTATTCGATGGGAGAGTCATGCGTGTGTGTATACTTTAGTATTGTTTGGTTTTCTACATAGGTAATCTAATTAGGCTTAGATAATGCTTAGATATTTGTTTCTAGTTTTGGGGGGGGGGGTTCTGTAGCATGCATGTGAGAAAGAGAGAGAGAAAGACAGAGTTATGTGCGCGCGTGCGCGTGTTTATGCATGTATGTACACGCGCGCGCACACACACACCAACCCACACACAGACACACACATATTCACACACACACACACAAACACACACACACACACACACACACACACACACACACACATATATATATATATATTTATATATCAGTATTACCTAACCAACTGAGATGCACGAATGAAATGTTTTCTCCTGATACACAACTCTAATGAATGAAGATTTGTCTTCGTCGTTCAAAATGTATTAATTTAAACTTTTTTCTTTTAAACTCATTTCACTTTAAACACCTTCAAGCGAAAGTAGAACCTGCATGCAATAAAATATTCTTTACCTTTTTAGAGACATCCCGCTTTGCTTCAATAGTAGAATTTACCGGCTCTATTAAAAATTAGGATTTATTTGATTCGTTCAACTAATCTTGTTTCTAACTCATCGGCAAAAAAGTCAGCTTTCTGAATTCTATAAACAAGAGCCTTTACACTTGCTTAGATTTATTAGTATGAGGCTACCTTTAGCTGAAAATACACTACCTGGTTGAAACAGTCTCCAGGCGCCCTTATGTCAGTGAATTGTGTGTGTTATGATGACATTTCGTCTGAAAGGAAAAGTTGCTGTCCAAATACGAAATACTACAGCGATTAGCATATTCACGTCCGAATCAACCGAAGCGTATAAAGGATGAATATGCATGTCCTTGTTTAGATTCTCGCTGTTCTATGTACTGATGGCTATTAAATTGTAGTTTAATAATCAAAATGGTGAAATTTATAGTCTTACCATTTGTAAGACTATTAATTTATTTCTAATATGAAGTTAGTTTGTCTATTTAACCTTGACATACAATGTTCTTATTGTAATTTGTTTTATTTAAATTGATTGGGCTTCAGAACTCTTCTGGATCAACATTCAACGCCTAATTGTTCATAGAATTCAAATACATTATAATAATAAAACATTTTTGGTAGGCCATCCCAGTACAAACCTTTCCTGCTAAGAAAATTTGGTATTCATTGCAACTCACTTTATCATTGTATCTCAAATGCTGAGATCTTAACTCCAGTACAATATATTCAACAACCCCACAATCACCTTAGACAATTCAATGCAATACACTCTAGAAAATAAATGTAGAGACTCCCATGAAACACACTCTACAAAACAACGTGAATCAATTACAATTATAAAGAGGAAATCCGTTAAAAGCAAGAAAAACTTCCTCTACAAAACACCAGTATCAAATACAACTCAACAACAAACAAGCCATACTTGGAAGGAGGTCAAGACATTTTGATAAAGACTGATACATGTTTATGCTGATGCATGACTCCCTTTAGCGCCACCTAAGTTTGCTTAAGTGAAAGGCTTCTGGTTTGTGTCATTTTAGCTTGACACTAACGTTGTCGTGGGACAGTGTAAGAATCCAAAGAACAGGGACAGATAATGCAAAGTATCTCATCCGGCTCCTTTAGTCGTTCCGCGAATCCACCACCTTGTATTTGTACATTTTTTACCGACCCCGAAAGGATGAAAGGTAACAGTTGTTCTAGGCGAGATTTGAACTCAGAACACAGAGACCTGAAACAAATACTGCGACACATTCTAACCATCACTCTAACGACTGTACCAGCCCATGAGAGTGAAAAAAATGAAAGAAAATCAGAAAACTGGTCAATAACCATACTAAACATAAATGAGAAAACAAGTAGCAAATTATAACAGAAATTAATCAGAAACATGGAGACTTGTTAACAATGGCCCTACACGAAAATGTAAGATACATTAGTGCCATCAAAGTAATGACCTTGACACATCGATCTCATCAGATAATTAAAAAATCAATAGGAAGCTCCAAACTGAAAACAATTAAAATACACCTCATAACAACAACCAATCCATGATGGAATTACTGCACTAAACAATATCTTTAATTATTCATAATGACGTTGCCAATTCTAAGAATTTGGAATATGAACAGAAACTATATGTAGGCTTATGTAATAAATGTGTAACATATGTAAAACAATTTAACGTGCATATAACATTTGTAAAACTTACAGCAACCTAATATATGTATAACATAAGGAAGCTTACCTAACATGCGTATAACGCATGTAAAACATACACTAATCTCTCGTACGTACAGCATATATAAACCTTACAAAATTTTAACTAAGGGAAATATCAATGACCCATTAATCTCCGATGTAGACCCTGAAAAACAAAATCTTTGGAAAGTTGATATCAGCTGCCAAAACACTCTCCTTTCCACGCGAATTTAAACCACTTATCTTTCTCTACCTTCATCGGCTTAAAATCGCATACATAGGCTATTGCATTCCATTGTAAACTACTACTGAAATGAAGGATGGTAAGGTTCTATTTTGCATACTCCTGCGAGCTTATCTACTTAATATGAGTAATATTCGTCTAAAAACAAAAACGGCCATACATATTTCAATTCGCACCAAAGGACAAACAAACAACAGCCGAGCATACACGCACTATTTACTTTTTTATCATCGACACTAGAAAAACATTCGACTCCATTCTCCTCAAACCTCTCGTAAATGAAGTAAGAAACCCCTTCAAAACAACAACACATTCCACTGACAAGAGGATTAACCAACGAAGGGGCGAAGCGTATGAAGGAGGCGAGCTTATAAAGGTGCCGTGTTTTGAAAGGGCCAAATCTTTACTATGTCATCGAGACGTGTTGTATATAACTGCATTATTTTTGTATTGTTGAATGTGAGGGTTGGTTGTATCTTATATCGAGTTATGTTGTTGGTAACAAGGTAGATAGTGGATTTGATAGAGGAGCCAATTTTTACATTTTTGCTGTAACCTTGTAGTTGTGTGACTTTGTTACTGGCACAATGTGGTGGACGTCAACTACGACGTTATTTAAGCATAATGGTGTGTGGACGGTTTGTAGCTGAAGTTGTTAACTTCCGGTTAGCAATTTTTTAATCTAGCATGTTATGAAGAGGTTTTTTTCTCATACAAAAATCACAGTAGCGTGCCTCTCAACGATGTATATGCGTTATGCATGGTATATAGATGGTTATTTTATTCCTTGTTATTAATGCGCAGATGGCTGATATTTGCCTTTCTGTCATCAAGTCCCTAACCTCGAAGTAGTATACACACAGAAGCAAACAAGTGTTACGTGTAAGGAAGAAATTCATAAGGTTTCAGGCTGGACCCTCCAGTATTAGGGAATATGAATTTTAACAATTTTATTGATTCCATTCGATTACTAGACACGAGACAGTTTTGTAACTGCAATTTCTGACTGTGGAACAAGGTCTCATATTTCAATGGAGTCAACCCTAGCGTTTGGCCGGTGTTTTATTTTATTGATCACACGGGGAAAAAGAAAGTTAGGGTTCATTTCTGATGAATTTAAGCTCAGAAGTTACGGATCGAGATATTTTGTTCCACGCACTAACTCTTCTCCTGAAATATCGCCGTTTTTTGTAAAATTAGAATTCCAAGAGACCTACTACAAATCATGGCGTTTCTATAGAACATTTTTAATTTGTTATGCTCGGAGACCTCTGTCGAAATTTTCTTCTTTGCTTTTTGTTGAATTTGTTTTTATTAATTCTAAATTCCTTAAAATATGTGGCACATTTTTTCCCCTTTTGTTGGAGAACTCTTTATCTCTGAGGGAACAGAAAAACGCTGCAATTTTTATTTTTCAATTTCCATTTCGTTCCGTTTTTATATTGTCTTCTACCTGAAGAATTCTGTGATTTGTCTATTTTCTAATTGAATTTTTCAAACAAATATTCATTTTTTTCTCGTCAATTAAGTGTCGGGTATGTATGCAGAATATATATTTTTTTTCTGCATACACACCTCACACACACACACACACACACACCACACACACACACACACACAAACACACACATACACACACACATACACACACATACACTCACACATACATACATATATATATATATGTATGTATATATATATTCCAGCATAAATCCTCGTAAACTACTCTCTTAATATCCAATGTCCGTTTTATTATTCTCTCATTCATTTTGGAACTCAGTCTCTCTCTCTCTCTCTCTCTCTCTCTCTCTCTCTCGCTCTCTCTCTTTCTCTCTCTCTCTCTTTCTCTCTCTCTCTCTCTTCTCTCTCTCTCTCTCCTCTTTCTTTCTCTCTCTCTCTCTTTCTCTCTCTCTCTCTTTCTCTCTCTCTCCCTCTCTCTCTTTCCGTCCTCTCTCCCTCCTGTATTTTCCTCTATTTACTGATATTTCAACGCTCGTACAGTATTAATTTGTTTGTTTTTTTAAATCTACTTTACCAATTTTATAATATTCTCTGTGATGACATATGAGCTGAGGGTAGAAGTGAAGATCGTCACTGCTCTTCAAAGCTTGTGTACTTCCTCCCACCCACCCACTGCTCCTCTCGTTAAATCTAACCCTTACTCTTGACCCATCTGCTCTATATCAAATTTCTCTTTAAAATCCCGCACAAAATATTGGTTTCACTATGACAAGGCACAGACGCTCGAGAATTTAGAAAATAAAAAAATGAAGGAATGAAATATTGTGTTCGCCATGGTTTTCAGAGAAGTATTAGTTATGGAAACGAATGTGTTTCAAATGAGATTAAAAAACCGGTTTCTGGATTCACTTCGCCAAAACCTTACCATTTCTTCAAAGATATTTGTCGCAGTCTTACACTAAACTACGTCGTTAGTTTGTAAGAAATAGCATCTAAAACTTCACATTACTCCTGACCATCTTAATAAACAAGGCTAAAGTATGTTATTCCTACAAGAAAGGTCACGATTGAGCAACAATAATCATAAGCAACACAAGGCGGCGAATTGGTAGAATCGTTAGCACGCTGGGCAAAATACTTAGCATTATTTTGTCCTTCTTTATGTTCTGAGTTCAAATTCAGTCGAGGTCGGCTTTGTCTTTCAGCCTGTTGGGGTTGATAAAATAAGTACCAGTTGAGCACTGGGTTCAGTCTAATCGACTTTTTCTCCTCCTTTAAAATTGCTGGCCTTGTGCCAAACTTTGAGACTAATAATCATAGCAACAACGATGACGACGACAACGGAGGCAATGGAGAAAGCAACGAAGTCGAGAAAGTCAACAACTAACTTTAAAAACAACAACACAACCAATACCAACAACATTATTGTCGCCACCACCACCATTACCTCCACCGCCGCCGCCGCTGCCGACGTCACCAGCACCATTACCACCACCACTTTCACCACCATCACTGCCAGCATCGCAAT
This sequence comes from Octopus sinensis, assembly GCF_006345805.1. NCBI lineage: Eukaryota > Metazoa > Mollusca > Cephalopoda > Octopoda > Octopodidae > Octopus > Octopus sinensis. Next base: position 151,198,278 of record NC_042998.1, on the reverse strand, counting down.
CGCCGTCGCCGTGCTACAACTATCACTACTATTACCACTGCTACCGCCACCACCATTATCTAAACGCCATAATTTTTAATCAAATTTGTCATTTTTATACTACCTTTCTCGCCCTTTCACCTTTATTTTACACCCCACCCAAACTTGTCATTATTTTATTTCTTCTTATGTCTCTTATCAACCACACCCACCACCTTCTTCCATTATTACATTCTTTCCACACACCTTTTCGATTTCATTCTCTTTCCCTCGTATATGTGTGTGTGTGTGGGTGTGTGTATTGCACGTATGTGTATGGTGCATGCATAGTTATACATACATACATACATACATACATACATACATATATATATATATACATATATATATATATATATACATATATATATATATACATACATATATAATACATATATATATATATATATATATACATAATATATATATACATATATATATATATACATACATATATATACATATATATATTATATATATACATACATATATCTCTTATTATAAAAGGCAGATTTTATCTGCCTCCCTTTGGGAGTTATAGAAATCTACAATATAGGATTTCTTCAATTACAATTTACCTAGCATTTTTAAGAGTACAATGCATCGCGTCATGCCAGGTCCAGTTTTTAAAATTTAAACTCCAATTAAGCAAAATTTACAGAAAACTCACATTCTGGTGTGTGTGTCAAATGCTTTTCTTAGTCTGGTTTACACCACACGCAAACGCACACACACAGTGTGCTACGAATAAAGTGAAAGTAATTCAGTGTGTTGACTTGAAGGTAAACAATAGAATGCGATGACGACTATGACGCTGATAGATACATGAGTAAAATGTATGGGAAGCTAACAGATAACAGTGAGTGAAAATGTTCTTGGAAGAGAGTAAATAGCCAGAGAGAGTGATTTGAGGAAGACTTTACATTAAATAACCGTAGTGGCTTGTGTTAGTAATAAAGTAAACATACACTCATACATACATACATACATACATACATACATACATACATACATACATACATACACACACATACACACATACATACACACACATACATACACACATACATATATACATACATACATACATATACATACATACATACACATTCACACACACACAGTATTGAAGCTTGAGAACAATCAGATACATTTGCAACACATCTGTTGAAAATATTATTGTTCACACACATACATAACATATATACATACAGACAGACAGACAGATTACACACACACACACACACACACACACATGATCCAGCATGGCCACAACTCAAGGCTGAAACGTACGTAAAACAATAACAGAATATAAATGTGTGCATGTGTGTGAGAGAGAGAGTGTGTGTGTATATGTATGTATGTATGTATATATATATAATAATGCGGTTTTTTCAACAGCTTGAACTAAATGTCAGGGGGGAATGGGATAAACTACTTATATTAACTTGCTATAAAAGCAGGTAGTAATTTTATCTTGTCCTTATTCATAGTGCAAGTTTTGAAGAGTGCATTTCGATTTTAACAGCTATTTTTTTCAAAGCTATATTGGAAGTAACAAAGGAGCATATTTGGCATATTTTGCTTTATGAGTTCAATAAAGACAACAACGCAACGGAAAGTACAAGAAATATTAATGCAGTATATGGGGATTGGACAATAAGCGTAAGGCAGTGTCAATGGTGGTTCCAGAAATTCCGAGCAATAATCTGCAGCCTAGAAGACGAGCCTCATCCTGAAAGATCTGTAGAACTCGACAAGGACATCCTGAAAACCCTGGTGGAACAAAATCTCATCGTAACTGTTGAGGAACTAGCAGAGAAGCTTGGATTTGGTCATTCAACCATTCATTGACACCTGTGTGCTATCGGAAAAGTCAGCAAATTGGGTCAATGGGTTCCTCACGAACTTTCCGAGTCTATTTGCATGCAGAGAGTGAATGTATGCTTTTCTTTGCTGTCACATCTCACCACTACTGCGCTATGTATATCTATATATATAAAACTGTAGTTGTGTGAGTGTCTGTCCCCTTCGATTTAGATTCCTTACTACTCCCACATTTTGCGGTGCAGTTTAACCAAATTCGGGTAGCTTATAGTCGTGATTCATATCGAGCCCGTCTGAGTATTAGCGCGCGTCTACGATGAGTCTACGATTTAAAAAAAAATTTACCATCATATTTTTTTCCATTTTAATGCATAATTTTTCGTGCGTCGATGGCGGCGGAGTTGGCGTCCACGCTCACACCTGCACCTGTGGGGAAGGGAGTGTAAGGAAATCAACGTCGTAATGCGTTGTCAAGGAGACCAGCGTTCTTTTAGAACAACGACTTCATGGCTTGAGACACTAAAACAGAAATGGCTAAGAAAGCGTCTACATGAGTCTACGATTTAAAAAAAAATTTACCATCGTTTTTTTTCCATTTTAATGCATTTTTTCGCTATTATATAAGGGAAGTAACTCTCTAAAAATGTCTACGATGAGTCAACGATTTAAAAAAAAATTTACCATCATATTTTTTTCCATTTTAATGCATTTTTTTGCTATTTTGGCTATAACTCTCTAAAAATGCTTATATAGTTATTTCCCTTACAAACCCGAGCAACGCCGGGCGATACTGCTAGTATTATATAAATACATATATACATATACATATATATATATGTGTATATGTATATATGTATATATATATGTATGTATGTATGTATATATATATATATATATATATATATATATATATATATATATATATATATATATATATTATATCTTATATATATATATATATATATATATATATATATATATATATATATCTTATTATAAAAGGCAGATTTTATCTGCCTCCCTTTGGGAGTTATACAAATCTACAATATAGGATTTCTTCAATTACAATTTACCTACCATTTTTAAGAGTACAATGCATCGCGTCATGCCAGGTCCAGTTTTTAAAATTTAAACTCCAATTAAGCAAAATTTACAGAAAACTCACATTCTGGTGTGTGTGTCAAATGCTTTTCTTAGTCTGGTTTACAGCACACGCAAACGCACACACACAGTGTGCAATGAATAAACTGAAACTAATTCACTGTGTGTTGACAGGTAGAAAATAGAATGCGATGGCGATGGCTATGGCGATGGCGATGGCTATGGCGATGGCGATGGCTATGGCGATGTAATATTTGTTTCTCTCTGTGACGCTCATAAAAGCATTGATGTACATGTGTGCGTGCGTGAGTGTGTGTGTGTCATTCCTCACACACACGCATACACATACATATATGAGAGTGGCAAACACAAACGTTTCAAACAACTACATACAAACACGTGTGTGTTTGTTATTAGTAAAAAAAGGCGCCAAAACACAACTCACTTATCATTCCAACACCTTTGCAAAGACACACGGACGGTCGAATAACAATACAGAAAAGGTAAATTGGTTTTTATTTTACTCTGTATATATTTTATTATATAATATATATATAGATATATGTATATATAATTGCAGTATGAAACAGTGTTTATGTATAAACAGACGACACTTATATATAGTTATTAATAAATGTATGCATCCGTTTAACCCTTTCGTTACCAAACCGCCTGAAAAAAATTTTGGTTAATGTGACCAAGCCGCCCGAATTTACCTATTCATATTTAAATGAGAATATCAGAGTAAATCTCTTTAGAACATTCGTGAAAACACGTATTATACTTCGTAAACAGTTCAACTACAGTTTTGTACAAAAATCGAAGTGTAATTTTAATTCCGTGAATTAAGGGAGATTTTTTTCCGAAATTTGTTCCTATTGTGTTTTCAAAATTTGTAATTCTGACAAAAAATGGATACGAATTTCATTATATCAAGCAGCGAGTCAGAATTCGAAGGATTTTCTACTGAAGTCCTTCATAAATCTAACTCTATGACTGAAAAAAAAAAGCATCTTTATATAAGAGTGAAGTTGTGTGTCTGTCTCCTACGATTTAGATTCGTAACTACTCCCACATTTTGCGGTGCAGTTTAACCAAAAGCGGGTATCTTATAGTCGTGATTCATATCGAGCCCTTCTGGGTATTAGTGCGCGTCTACGATGAGTCTACGATTTAAAAAAAATTACCATCATATTTTTCCATTTTAATGCATTTTTTTGCTATTTTTTGGCTATAACTCTCTAAAAATGCTTATATAGTCATTTCCCTTACAACCCGAGCAACGCCGGCGATACTGCTAGTATATATATATATATATATATATATATATATATATATATATATATATATATATACAAAATGAGAAAATGGACAAACATACCTAAATCAATCATCAACCATCAGATAATACCCAATCAATACTTTATTACACCATTACATAACAGCAATGACATTATACGTAATATATTGCAAATATAACTAGACATGGAATAGAAATATAAAATACAATTACATCATATTGGATATATGTTATCCCATGGAGGG
>NC_042998.1:151183787-151191287 GCF_006345805.1 Octopus sinensis | reverse complement strand
ATCATCATCATCATCACCATCATCATCATCATCATCATCATCATCATCATCATCATCATCATCATCATCACCATCATCATCATCATCATCATCATCATCATTATTATTATTATTATTATTATTATTATCATCATCATTATCATCATTATCATTGCCTTTACACAGCTTCTAACGCTGGAGAAGTACTATGGTTTCAGCTGTTCACTACCAGTCAACTAAGGTAACACCCCTTATTCTTCGAGCACCTTCCGGAGTATTTGAGCGTTTCCAAGCAGTGCTGTTTTCTGCAAGTGCTCCACCCTTATTGCAGCCGCTATTTGTTCCATGTACTTCTCAAGATTTTTACTCACTGTTCTCATGGCTCCGAGTACTAGATATGGGACTACTACCACATTTTACATCGATCACAACTGCTTAACCTTCCAAGCTAACCTGTCATATCTATCGACTTTTTTTCTTCCTTATCACATACCTTGTTGTGAGCTGGGCATGCTATATCTATGATCCAGCATAGTTTGCTTACTTTCTCAATTAAGACTATGTTTGGCAAAATTCCACAGGATCATTGCATTATCATTTTCGATGATGCCTTGGGATTTATGGTCTTACCAAGTTTTTGCTCTGTCAAGTCCATTCTTGTTGCAAAGTGTCAAATGGACAAGCCTTACTATATTGTCGTGGCGTCTGTTATATTCCTTCTGGGCTAGTGGCGTACATTAACTGGTAATATGTCATACAGTTTCACCGTTTTGCCCACAAAATTCTGCACTTATCACTTTCTGATGTGTTGTCTATTCTGCATTTTATGTAATTTGTTCTTAGTGCTTGCTCTTGGGCAGCACAGATTACAGCCTCTGTTTCCGCTTTTAAATTACTTGTAGTCCTTCATAGCCATCTTTTTTCTCTGTCTTATCTCCAACATCCATATGAAAATTGCCCATGCATTCTTTTCTTTACCAACCTATTTTCAGTTTCCTTAGTTTTCAATTCCTTGTACAGTGCTTTATATTTGCAATCTTTCATCCTACACAAGCCTGACCTTACTTCTAATAATAGCGATTCTGTGGCATTTTTTACATACCATGCTATGTTGTCTTATTTTGCTCTAATGCTGTGTTCGCCTTCAATAAGTACTCTTCCCCCTCTTTTTCTTGGTACATACAATCTGTCTGTGTCACTTTTTGGGTGGAGTGTCCCATATCTAGTTAGCAACTTTCTTGTCTTTCTGTCGAAGTCGTTTAGATCGTCTACTGTCCATGTGATTACCCCTGCTCCATATCTAAGGAGTGAAATCGCCCAGGTGTTGATAGCTTCCATCTTATTTCGTCCGTTTAATTTCGACTTAAGTATAAGTCTCTGTCTGCGCAAATACTCCACCTTACATTTTTCTGTCATTTCTTTCTTTCTCCATTAATTTATCCATTTCCCAAATCCCCAAGTACTTATAGCCCGTCTCTTCCATCTGCTTCACAACCTCCTGCTGACGGTATCGTTAGCCCGTCTATACATTTGATTTTGCCTCTCTTCAAGACTAACACACCACACTTTCTCAGTCCGAACTCCATTCTGATATCAGTGCTGAAAGTATATACCATATCAATGAGGGAACTGACTTGGGCTTCATCTTTACCACAAAGTTTGAAGTCATCCATGAATAACAAATGGTTGACTTTTTGTTGGCGGCTTTTGAATACATACCCAGCTTTTGATTTCCTCGGAATCAGTGTTAGTGGTATCAAGCACAGTACAAAGATCAGTAGGAACTGGCAGTCTCCTTGGAATATGCCCCGCCTGATTTCTATTGTCCCTAAACCCTATAATGTCAGGTCCGTCCTCCAACTAACCATACTTTTTCCAAGCAATCGCTCAACATTCGATGCAATACCAAATAGGTTCATACATTCCACAATCCAAGAATGTGGTATCATTTCGTACGCCTTACAATAGTCGATCTGTGACATGACTAAGTTGCTTTTCCTCTTCTTGCAGTCTCTAAGTATAGTTTTGTCTATCAGGAGTTGATCCGTATTATTATTATTATTATTATTATTATTATTATTATTATTATTATTATATTATTATTATTATTATTATTATTATTCAGTAGTTTTATTTTTATAGCGTGCTTTCACTTCACTACCGAGCGCAGCTCTGTGTGCCTTGGGTATGTGCTGTGATTTGTTGTGATGCACTGATGGTTATTGTATGGAAAGTGTCCTGCGTAGGATGTGTGCAGTGCCTAGTAGTGCAATTTTCTGTATGTTATATGTGTTTGTAAGTCCTGGTGTTTTTGTTATGTATTTGTCTGAATATTTTTTATCATGCCTAATGCACCTACTATGATAGGAATTGTTTCTGTTTTCAGATTCCACATTCTAGTTACCTCTATTTCCAGGTCTTTGTATTTTGAGAGTTTCTCCATTTCTTTTAGAGACACATTGTCATCTGCCGGTATTGATACATCAATTAGAAAGCATTTTTTTTCTTCATGATCTCTGACAACTATATCTGGTCTGTTGGCCTTAATTTCTCTATCTGTGTGTATCGGCATATCCCAGAGTATGGTTGCTTTCTCGTTTTCTGTGACCTTTTCTGGTGTGTGCCTATACCATCTTTTTTCTGTTGTTATTCCATAATGTTGGCATAGCTTCCACTGTATATAGGTTCCAACTCTGTCATGTCTGTGAATATATTCCTTCTTAGCCAGGACTGGGCAGCTAGAGATAATATGATTTATTGTTTCTTGTCCATCTCCACATATTCTGCAGTTACTTGTAATATTTCTTTTCATTACATGTTTTTGGTAATTTCTGGTGGGGAGGCTTTGGTCTTGTGCTGCAATTAAAAATCCCTCAGTTTCTGCTTTGAGTCCTGAGCTTCTCAACCATTGCTGGGATTTTTCTTTGTCTATTTCTTTTGCGTTTAGTTTAGTCTAGTATTTACCATGATGGGGCTTTTCTTGCCATCGTTTTATCATGGTTCGTTGCTGTTCTGTTTTTAGTTTGGATTTCATTTGTTTTATAGCTTTTGTTGTTTCTTCATCATCTTCTTCTTCTTCTTCGTGTTTATTAGGTGGTATGATTTCTTGTTTGTATTTGTCAGCTTCCTTAAATACTGAGAACAGTTTTTTGTTTTGCTCGTGTTTTGCCGCTATCTGGATCAGTTTTCCTTCCTTCTGAAGTAGATATTTTTGCAGTCCTATGGTGGTTATTTTATAGTAGTTTTCCAGCTGTATAAGGCCTCTACCACCTTCTATACGTTGTATATATAGTCTTTCTATGTCAGATTTTGGGTGATGCATCCTAGATCCTGTCATTATTTTTCTTGTTTTCCTATCTATTTTGGTCAGTTCAGTTCGTGTCCAGTTAAGGATATTGTAGCTGTAACTTATAACTGGGACAGCTAAAGTGTTGATACCTATTATCTTGTTTTTAGCATTGAGCTCTGTTTTTAGTATTGATCTAACTCGTCTATAATATTCTTTTTTTATTTTCTCTTTCATTTGTGTGTGTTGTGTCTTATCTAGTTCATGGATTCCTAAGTATTTGTAAGTTTGGCTTTGGTCTAATTCTTTTATTTCATTGGTTTTATCTAGTGTGATGTTGTTACTCTTAACTAGTTTTCCTCTTTTCAGGGTTACTTTGGCGCATTTTTCTAATCCAAATTTCATATCTATTTCTTTGGTAAATCCATGAACTGTCTTTAATAGTGTTTCCAGCTGTTTGTCATTTGCAGCGTATAGTTTTAGGTCATCCATATATAAAAGGTGGCTGATCGTTTTGCCGTAACATTTATATCCGCATCCAGTTCTATTTAGCATATCAGATAGAGGTGACAGTGCCAAGCAGAAAAGGAGTGGAGAGAGCGTGTCTCCTGGAATATTCCTCTTCTAATGGGGATGTCTTTGGTTTTCATGAGTCCCTCTTTTGTTTGGAGGTGTAGGACTGTTTGCCATTTATTCATAGAGTGCTCTATGAATTTTATGATTGTTGGTGCTACTTTGTTAATGGCTAGTGTTTCGAGGATCCATGTGTGGGGGATGCTATCAAACGCCTTTTTGTAGTCAATCCAGGCCATACTGAGGCCTTTCTTCTTTCTGTGGCTGTCTTCAGTTTATTATTATTATTATTATTATTATTATTATTATTATTATTATTATTATTATTATTATTATTATTATTATTATTATTATTATTCTATGTTTGACTTTTGCTTTATATTTGTACAAGTTGGCTCCAAGTCTCATCCAGAGACCTCAAGAGACAACAGGGTTGGAAGTTCATGTTGTTGTTATGCCTAGTGTGCCATATATTTGGGGGGTGGGGATGTTGTACTAATGAATGTCTAAAAAAAAAAGTTTTTTTTTTTTTTTTTTTAAACCGAAAATTATGTTTGTTTTAAACCTTGAGATTACATAGAGAGTATTTTGCGTAGGATATGAGCAGTTCCCATGAGCACTATCTTTTGAACTTCTGCCATTTTGGGGTTTCCTGGTATCTGAGTTAGGTAGCTATCAGCCCCTTTTGCTATCATTCCCAGGGCACCTATGACCTTATTATTATTATTATTATTATTATTATTATATTATTATTATTATTATTATATTATTATTTTATTATGGATTAGTGGTGGGGAATTGCGATGACATTCTCGGGGAGGCTCTGGGTGCCGACGAAAACGAACTGGCTAGGCCTGTTCTAGAGGACTTTTGGGGAAGGAACTATCATGGATAATTTCAAAATGTCCTCGCAGTACTAGAGAGGGTGGGGCACTACCGGTTCAAGATAAACTCTACAGGCACGGACGTGCTTGTCAGACGGGCTTGTTCGAGGTTTCGCGCAGATTGAAGAAGCACGCGCTCGTCTGTATTCACTCGTCCGGTTTCCGGGCGTTGCTGAGTTATGGTATGTCGAACAGTTGCTGTCACATGTGGGACGGATCCGTGATGAATACCTCGTCGCCCCCCTTTAATCAGGCCGGCAATGTAGTTTTCCTTTGCCTGGTAGCAGTGGTGAAAGAGATTGCTGGACGAGGCTCAAAGGCATGTGGACCGATACATTCCTCTTTGGTAGAGGTTTCATTGACTTCTTCAAGTGTCACTTGAAGAAATTGAGGGCGGAGAGGGAAGTGCAGTCCTCGAGTGAGTTTATTGAAAGGTGGGTGAAAGCCGCGAAAATGGCAAGAGTGGATAGTACCTCTCTAAGTGTAGACCTGTGTGTCGGAGAAAGGGAATTGGAGAAGGCACTTACTCTTGATGTTCAGGGAAATCTTGGACAGTGGGGTTCCTCGATTACCCCTAGAGGTCATCCTGTATCAAGAGGACTACATCTCTATCACCCCCACATTTTTTAATCGTTGTATATTTTCCTTTCTTTTAACTGTATGCCATGTATACTTACTTTTTTTGTTACTTATTTATTTTATCATTTCATTATATGTAAACCGCCATACTTTATGTCTATCTTTGCATTGTGCCCCTCATCTTTCGCCTGGTGGCAAATAAATGAAATTATCATTATCATCATCATCATCACCATTATTATTATTATTATTATTATTATTGTTGTTGTAGTTGTTGTTGTTGTAGTTGTTGTTGTTGTTGTTATTATTATTATCATTATTATTATTATCATTATTATTATTATTATTATTAGTAGTAGTAGTAGTAGTAGTAGTAGTAGCAGTAGTAGTAGTAGTAGTAGTAGTAGTAGTAGTAGTAGTAGTAGCAACAGAGCAGCAGCAGCAGCAGCAGCAGCAGTAGTAGTAGTAGTAGTAGTAGTATTTTATAACTACTAAAAACTGTATTTCCTTTCTAACAGAAGATTATCTCCCATGTATTCACTTGCTAACTGGTCAGCTGGAGAACATTAGATGTCTGTTGCAACACTTTTATACCGAAGATGATTTCGTTGTAGATTGAATTTTTCAGTTGTAAAATTTTTAGAATTGTTCATTCTCGTATGTACATAACCTGTATTTCAGACCTCATAACCATTTCTTATATGTACCCTTCTTGTAGTGCTCATCTTCCTGTCACGCACTATTCTTCTCGTAAAGCGTTTCTATGAATCACCGCCACCGATGCTAACAAATAATAACAGTAGACAAAGTCATACATATCGAGATAGAGATGACTATGAGAAAACTATGAGATATAACTATGAGAAAACACTGAACATTAAGTTATCTTCTTTGCAGTATATTATGTTCCTCATCCTTAAACCTGAAGGAGAGCAGATGAAACGATGATGAAAATTCTATCTCCCAGTTCCGCTTCATCTGGAAACTGTGGACCCATCGAAATGATTTTGCCAAGATCAAAGGAAGTAGCCTTGATAAGGCCTCCTCCTTACGCACCAGGAGTTCATAATTGCCAACTCTCCACCCGTGAGAAACTACAGTTACTCCACTTATAGGAAGAATGGGCTATCTTATTATTACTACCAAACATTCGACTTGTTAACGAACCTCTGACCGCTGATAACCCAGATATACCACTCTAGGCCTAGCTGATCATCATTCAAATGTAGGGTATACAATCCCAGTTCTCTGTTTAGACTAGAGCCTATTCATTTTGGTCATGTGGCCTCATTTGTAGCACTACGTAATAACAGCTAGCGTTAATGTTTTCAAACTTTACAGGATGATGATTGATCTACTGTCTGGCGCCAATATCTTTTCTACGCCACCACTTGAGGTACCGAGCTGAATATATCAGATTGAGCGCTGCTAACAAAGTGGCACCGACATCCTGGCTGCAATATTTGATCCTAAAACTGAAGAAAATAACTGATGTCGGTTTGAAAGCATAACGACCATATAAACTGAGCTGATCAATAAAGGTCTGAGTATTTAGAAGCCACTTTGATTTCCTTTCAATCTCTACTCTATCTCCGAACGCCTGGCAAGGTGGTTGTGTCCTACGACCACGAAACTTAAAGTAACACAAGACCGAGTGAAACACTCACACACACACACATAGAGAGAGAGAAAGAGAGAGCGAGAGATACATACACATATTCACACATGTATACATACACGCACACATACATACATGCATACATACACACATATTTACATTCACAATAGATACATACATACATACATACATACATACATACATACATACATACATATGTGCGTATAAGTGTGTTCCAACTTTCTTTAAAACACGACTCCTCCATTAAAATCTTCAATTAATCCTGAAACTAAATTAAAATTTTATTTAGAAAAAGCTAATTTGATTTAATTAAGTATATTAATTATGTTTATAAATGACACTGACTGAATGGTTGTCAAATATAAATTGGAGTAGTTTTGTTTAATTAGTCAACTTAGAGAGGGAGGGGGAGGAAGAAAGACAGAGGGAGAGAGAGAGAGAGAGAGCATCTAGCCAATCCTGTATACAGCTATGCTGACAAAAGTAATTATGAGACCGATAACAATATATGCCTATATGTGCGCGCGTGCGTGTGTGTATATGTGCGCGTATACATGTCT
>NC_042998.1:151166287-151178787 GCF_006345805.1 Octopus sinensis | reverse complement strand
CACAATATTCTCTCCCCCCACCACCTGTATGTATGTGTGTGTCTATATATATATATATATATATATATATATATATATATATATATATATATATATATATATATATATATATATGTATATGTATATGTATCCATTTCTTCCTCCCTCTCTCTCTCTCTATTTATCTAGCTAGCTGTCTGTCTGTCTATCTATCAATCTATCAATCTTGCTATCTATCTGTCTATCTGTCTGTCTATCTATCAATCTATCTATCTAGCTAGCTATCTGTCTGTCTCTCTATCTCTCTATATATCTATCTATCAACCTATCTACTTCGTTTCCTTCTTGTATCTTTCTATTCTTCATATAAAAATTCATCTTCAGCAATTTATTTGAATCTTCATACATACCTCTCACACATTGCCCATCTCTTCTCCATACATTCATTCATGTTTTTATCTTTGTCTGTCTATCGAGCTGTCTGCCCCTTTCTCTCTCTTTCTCTCTCTCTCCCTCTTTCCCTCTCTCTCTGCCTCTGTCATATGTGTGGTTACACACACACACATACGAAGATATGTATATGTATGTATGTATATATTATACACGTATGTGTATATAGATATATCTGCTTACGTATATCTATCTATCTATCTATCTATCTATCTATCTATCTATCTATCTATCTGTATTTATATAAATATACAAATATAGCTATACACACTCATATAAACATATATAAATACATATGAATATTTATCTGTAATCGTTTATCTTTTATTTGTTTCAGTCATTAGATTGCGGTCATGCTGGGGCACTGCCTTGAAGAATTTTTAGTAGAATGAATCTTTTTAATTTTTGAAAGTGTGGTACATATTCTATCGATCTCTTTGCTAAATCGCTAATTTACGGGGACGTAAACATGCCAACGCCGTTGACAACCACAGATACACAAACACACACACACACACACATACACACATATATCTATATATAACAACAACAATAATAATAATATAAATAATATATATATGCATATAAACATACATATATGTACATACTTACACATATATGGATGTACATATGCATATATGGATATAGGACGTCACAGAACGTAAACAAGATGAAATACGAAATCATGGAATACGAACTTCTTTTTTGCGAACAACGAAAGACACAAATGGACAAGTTGTTCACAAGAAACATAATAAACAACTCTTCATCGGTTGTCAGCGGTGGTCTTTTTTTAGTTTCCCTCTGCGAAATCCATTCAGAAGCCTTTGGTAGGCCCGCGGCTATGGTAGAAGACATTTGGCCAAGGTACCACGCACTGGAACTGAACACGGCACCATGTGGTTGGGAAACAAGCTTCTTACCACACTGCCACGTCTTACAAAGAAATACTTGGCAGAGGCTTCGAAGTTTCGGCTTGTTCATATTCATCAGATATTTCGATGAAAGTGAGAATACCGAAACTTTGAGGTAACGGTCAAACTTTTCCTTGCAAAAGTTCATAAATATATACTTTATCAAATGGTAGAGTAAGGTTTAACGTTAAATTCTTTTTATATATAACTTAAAAACTGAGATTTACATAAATACACACACAGACACACAGACATACTCATGCACGCACACACGCACGCATGCACGCACGCACACACGCACGCATGCACGCACGCACATGCACACACACACACACACATGGTGGATTCTCCCGTCGGAGAGACGTATGAATATTCAGCTTTTGCTAAACGACCTACACAAATGATTTGTTTATAGTGATCAAATGTACATTAGCTCATTCCCTCAATCAAATCGATGTTATCTGAACAAGTGCACAGTGTACCATGCGTAAGTGATCACAAAGCAACGTGAGATGAAGTGTTTTGCTCAAGCACACAAAACTTTACTTGGTCTATGAATTGAAACCACGATCTCGCTATCGTGAGTGCAACACCCTAACCAGCAGGCCATGCGTCCTCGTAGTGTGTGCGTGTGTGCATAGGAGCATACATACATGCGTACATACATACATAATACATACATACATACATACATACACACACACACACATATATACATGCATACATACATACATACATACATACATACATACATACATACATACATACATACATACATACATATGGATGTCCTCTTACAGTCTCCTTCTATCAGATCTACTCACAAGGCTTTAGTTAGCCGTACGATATCGAAGACTATCTATCTATCTATCTATCTATCTATCTATCTATCTATCTATCTATCTATCTATCTAAACACGGGGCCGACCTGCCCGAGATGCAGTCAGAGCGACGAAACCGTTCTGAACGCACTCGTGCAGTGTCCAACAATTTCCGACCTGTGGGCTTATGTCGAACAACTGCTGTCACGTGTGGGACGAGTCGGTTTATCAGCTGAGTCTATCGTCAATATTGTCACGCCTCCTTCCTTCAAACGGGAAGGAAGAGCTATTTTCATCATCCTTGTGGCTATGGCGAAAGAATGTATCTGGTGGACGCGTCTGAAAGGATTGGAGACAAACACTTTCCTCTCTGGTCAATCTCTCATCAACTTCTTCAAGTACCACTTGAAAAGGAAAGTGAGAGTAGAGAGGCAAGTTTTGTCTCGCAAATGTTTTAAAAAAAAGATAGGTGAATGTAGCAAGGATGGCACGTATGAATGACGAAGCCACCTTGAGCATAATCCTATGAACCCAGAAATTGAAAACAGAGGATTACCCACTTGCAAACAAATGTGGTAACATATAACAATATTGACCAAGGTTACCGTGGTCTTTTTCGTAGGCTTTTCTTCCCACGGATAAACCTTACTTGCTTTCCCCTTTACACCATACATCATAACACTGTGATACACGATCCCTATTGATCGTTTTTTTGTTGTTTTTTTCCTCTTCCCCTTTTTTCTTTCCTTTTTTTTTCTTCTTTTTTTCATTTCTCTTTTCTTTTGTTCCTTTTCCTTTTTTTTCTTTTTTCTTTCTTTTTTTTATTCTTTGTTCTTTTTTTCCCTCTTACGATCCCTTTTGATCGAAAACCTACGCCACCTTTTTTTTTGTTTCTTTTGTTTTTTGTTTTTTTGTTTTTTTCATCCCCCAAAAGAAAAGCTCTACCATCTGTGTGCAGCCCTGTGTGGCCAATAAAGAAACTTATCTATCTATCTATCTATCTATCTATCTATCTATCTATCTATCTATCTATCTATCTATCTATCTATCTATCTATCAATCTACGCGTGTTGTCACCTCGGCTCCGAAGGTAATCATTTATTTTGACTATTTATAGCCCATATTTTGTGTATAATTTTGTAAATAAGGTGTGTAAGGCACCCAACTTTCGTTTGAGTACTTTTCCAAGGGAGGAATTCGCCCCTAGGGGCAGTTTCAACCCTATTTAATTTGTGTATTTTTCTTCTCGACGTTTTGAAAATGTCGAGAAATGTTATTGTAGAACGCTGGTCGCGTTCCTTTATGGACCAGCATTTTCCTAGACTGGAAAAAAAGAACTTATGCACGACAAAGACAAACCTGAATGACGTGGTAGTGAACGCTGCAACCACTTGCGTTAACAGCCCTGTCACCACCACCACCACCACTACCACCACCACTAACAACAACGAGACTACTACTGATACCACTACCACCACCAACATAAATGATAAAAATGAAACTCACGCGAATACTATTAACAAAAACAAGAAGAACAACAACAACAATAAAAATGAAATAAATATCTCACCATCTAATGGTGAAGATATTAATATAAAAGAATCAACAACACCAGTAAATTTCGCTGACACTCTGCGTCAGAAAAAAAGAAATAATAAAATTTACGAATGAAGAGTTAATAGAAACGAGAGCACTCTTTACAACCAAGGAGCAGGATTTAGTGCTGCATACACCTCAACACATAAAGGAACAAATAGAAAATAAGACAATTATATACAAAATTATGAAAAAAAAAATGAACAGATTACAAAAACGGACATAGAAAAGTGTTTAAAAAACATAATGAAAAAAAAGAATATATAAACTGGGGTCCCCAGTTTAATACAGTGGTGGTTCGCTTCCCTAACCAGGAAGTGGCAAAAGCTCACTCTACGGAGTCTTTGCAAAATGATGAAATCATCATGGTACCATATTACAAAGGCCAGAGAGTGAGTAGAATTAGCATTAAAAAGGTACCCCCCGGGATACCTAACAAATGGATAACAGGGGCAATCTGTTACCATTTGAAAACGATAAACATATCAGAAACCGCCGTGTACAAAAACGACAATTGGGGTGGTAAAACAATAGTAGTGACCATCCAGATTGAGGGGTCCTCTATCGAGAACCTACCTGATAGGATCCATTTAGAAAATGGGCAAAGCCTATATGTTGTAGCAGAAGGCAAAAAGCCTAGATGCTACAACTGTGGCAGCCCAGAACATTTAATTGCCGAGTGCGTTCTGGCACAGAAAAAACAAGAAAGAACAAATCAGAAAACAAATAAAAAACCTTGTTGCCAACACCAACACCAACACCAACACCAACACCAACACACTCAATTATGGAACAATGCCAAGAAAAACAACAAATCAGCAAACAAATCCCAACAACATCACCAAGGAAAGAAACAGTACCAAACAATCACCGTTGACGTCGCAACCAATTCATCATACTAAACCAACAAAAGATAGACCAACACCAACACCGAGGACGACAATTAAAAAGACAGAAAACAGTGACGAGAAGACAAATTCTACCCCTAACACCACAACAGCACAAACACCGCACAAAACATCAACAATTTCTACAAGCATACATATTGTTACGGGGGATCCCCTTCGAACGAAAGCTGTTACGGAATCCCTCCCACAGGCCCGATCGATCAGAAAATGTTCGCCACGGAAACTCGGAGAGGAGAAAGAGACAACAACTACAACAACAGCCGCAAGAAGAGACACAGAGGCAACCGAGAGAGACACAAGGAAGGCAATTGGCCTACATTTAACGTACTAGTTTATAACACTTAATAATTGTTACAACATCAATTACATATCAGATACATCAAATGCAATAACAAGAGCACTTAAAGAGTACACGTCGAATTAAACAACAAATCAATACATCATACAGTCCGGAGACAACAGTTCTGTTTCAAATCGCATTAACGTTACAGTTCAAAGGATATTAAAGGCATATACAGTTCAATGTTCATTACACAGTTCTCTTTGCCTTAACAGTTCTGTAACACATATCAACACAGTTCACATTGTTCTTTTTTACTGTCTCATTTCTTTTACATTTCAATACATCGATTCTTTTTCCTTCTTTCTCTTCACATATCAATACAACAATTCACGTACCGTTACATTAGCCAATGTCTCATATTGTAGTTCCTCTCTATCAGCCGCCTAATCCTCCGTATATCTCCCTCTCTGTCACAGCAGAACAAACCAACTGCTAAAATCCAAACTGCTGCTTGCCCTGAATTTCAAATACCGACTACCTCTCAATCTCTCCGGCCGGAACTGACTTACAGACTCACAGCTCCTTTTTATAAGGTAGTTTCTCTAACCCTTTCTTGACCAGCAAAAGGGTAGGGGTCCTTCCAAAAGCCATCACTCTTCCGTGAACAAAGGACTATAACTTTGTATTCTAGACTTTCAGTCTCCAAGCCAGCAAAGTAGGTCATAGAGGTGTCCCTGACCATTCGCAACAATATTAACGCAAATGCTTTACCTTTACCCCCTTCTGATTCGTCGGACGACGAAAGTTCGACGGAATGGCAAATAGCCACAGGGGGTAAAAGGAAAAGATCAAAAAAGCCCACCAAACAAGGAAGTAAAGCAGGGAGATATTTAACTCCGGACAGCATCCCCTTAGACAATAAAAAACCAATGAACCCGCAAAACCACACACACAACTAACAGTAATAGACACAGACAATAAAAAATTAATGGATTACATTGCATCCAACACGGACATCTGTGAAGATGACTTTAAGACAAACAATTATTCGCGCACCACACCACCGAAACACATAAGAATTGTACACATAACACAAACACAACACCATACACTGAAAACAATATTTCCAAATGCGGTAGGCGGATTTCAACGATACCTCTCCAAAAAACTATACAAACACCTCCTCAAAGACACTACAAAAGAAGAAGAAAAAAATGAAACTTTCGAAATGAGTAAGTGACCTTCCCTCTTGCCTCTTGTCTCTTCCAATGTAGTGTGTGAAACACAATTTTGGTAAACGTCAATTATGCTTAAATTAGGTTGTGTGAATGCGCGTGGCTTGGCGTCGGCTTGGAAGCAAGGTTACCTTCTAAACGACATCAAGTCACTGAACGTGGATATAGTAGCTATCAGTGAAACCAGACTCAGCAAGCCGCGGGCCCTCGCATCCATGTTTGGCGATCAATTCGACATTTATTTTTCTCCCTGTCTGCCGAACATGGGTGGTGGAGGTACCACGGTGCTTTTTCGAAAGAGTCTAAATGTAAAAGTAAGAACAATATTCCTAGACTGGTTGTCTTAGACGTGGATGGCAGAAATGGGTGTGCATTCCGTCTGTTGGCAGTTTATGCACCGTCCTTAACGGGTCGGGCGGATTTCTTCAGACGTCTAGAGGTTTTCCTGGGTACGTCTAGACCTTTACTGTTGGTAGGCGATTGGAACGCTACCTTGGACACGCATCTAGATTATATGGGAATGGATAGGAATAGAAGGGGGTGTAAGTGCCTCAAAGACCTTTTGTCTGACAGGTTCCGACTCGACCATCCGAACGTGCCAACGTGGACTTGGACAAACCGCGTCGGATTATCGAGATCTTATCTAGATAGAATTCTATGCAGGACAGCGGATAGGGATAGTGTAGGATGTCCACAATTTAAAATAGTCAACTACACAGGTCACAAATTTGTGACGTGTACGCTCGACTTAGATAAGACACATAGACAGGGTCCCGGTTACTGGAAACTGAATACGTCGCTCTTAGCGCGACAGGTTTACAGGAACCGGATTAGTGAATTAATTAAGAGGGTGCTGACGGGAGCCATCGTTAACAACCGCTGGTGGTTCGCTCTGAAAATAGCAATAAAATCGGAATCTAGCGATATATCGAAATAGAGTAGAGGGAGACTTAGTTAAGAAACTAGAAGAGGCACTTACAACTGGCAGCGCAACCAACGTGCTGGCTGCGAGGATGGCCCTCGACCAACACCTCAACACCAAACATGAAGGTTGCGTCGTCAGAGCTAAAATGCGTGCCTTAAGGAACGAAGGGATCGAAGCTGTGCGAGAGGCCCGGGTAGCGGAGGCGCAACGTGGCAACAGAGCCACCATTCGGTCTCTAATAGATCAAGAGAGATGCAATTTATTCAAACCCGAAAGGATGTGTGAGGCCTTTCAACAGCACTTTGCTCAACTGTTTGGTACGAGTTGTGGGTCGGAACGCGGGATAGACTTCAGTGCCTACCTGGCCGGCCTGCCGCGGCTCTCGGCAAGAGAAGCGGAGTGTTGTGAGAGACCCATCACAGCTGCCGACGTACGGGATGCGATGGCGGGATGCGCGAGGGATAAGTCGCCTGGTTTGGATGGTCTACTCTACGAGCTGTTTGGTCAAATGCCAGACTTGTTTGGCGACCTCTTGACATCCGTATACTGCAACTAGCAACAAAACGGGAGAATCCTCGGTTTCGTGAGCCGAGGTGCAGTGACGTTGCTGAAGAAAGGCTCAAACAAGGGGAATTTTATAGATAATTTCAGGCCATCACTCTGCTCAACGCAGATTTGAAAATTTTGGCCAAAGTAATAGCCGAGAGGTTGGCGCTTGTCATCGATAAACTGGTCGACAAGGCGCAAACAGGCGCCGTGCCGGGCAGAACCATCCATGACAACCTCCATCCGATGCGCTACATTGTGGACAGGGTAGTTAAGGATCCTGGCATGGGTGGGACGCTGATCAATTTGGATCAGTCTAAAGCTTTCGATAGGGTCGACCATCGGTACCTGGCGGCCGTCCTCAGGGCGGCTGGCTTCGGTCCCGTCTTCCGCGATTGGATCGCTGCCTTGTATAGCGGCATCCGATCGGTAATTCGGGTGAACGGTCACCTGTCGAAACCGTTTGACATCACGCGTTCGGTCCGTCAGGGATGTCTCCTGTCGGCGCTTCTGTATGTATTGACTCTCGAGCCGCTACTGCAGAAGCTAGCAACACTGAGGGGCATCCCACGGGAGCTGGGTTGCGGGACGAGCGTGTGGGCATATGCGGACGATGTCACCGTCATTGTGTCGAGCGAAAAGCACATCGACATGCTAGGCGAAACACTAAAAGAATACGAAATGCTGACGGGGGCGAAAATTAACCCGGAAAAGTCAGTGGGTTTGCTACTCGGCACCTGGAGAAGCAAGCCCATACCGCCCAACAGCGACTTAGTAGTGGGACGCTGGACGGACGGACCGGTTAAATTGCTCGGGGTCTGGTTCAGTCCGGACCTCCAAATGCATAAGAACTGGGACGAGATCACGAGTAGAGTGGTCGCTCTCAGCCAAACATGGGCCGAGAGAAAGCTGTCTCTAAAAGGTCGGGCGGAGGTGGCTAATGCGTATATCGCATCAATCATCGATTACCGCCTGACCGTCGTGCCTTGTTCCGATGCTACCATCACGAAATTAGAACGCATACTCGTCTGATTCCTGTGGAATGGTGGCGTTCTGATAGTGAGGCGATCCATTTGCTGTCAACATCCATTAAATGGAGGACTGGGCATGCCGTGGTTAATGATGCGCAGGCATGCGCTGAGACTGCGACATCTCTGGAACTTCATCGACGACGGTGAACAGGTGTGGGCGCCGTTTGTGAGGCGCGCCTTCCCGCACCTCATCTCACTGACCGAACTGCAAACATGGATCAGAAAGAGACCGAAACTGGGCGATTGGCACCGAGAGTGTCGCCAAGCTCTACAGCAGCTCTGCCGACCGGGATCAAACTTGTGCAACTTACAAACGACCAACGCATTCTATAGAGGACTAGTGGAGGGGAGGTCCGACGACACACTCGGGGCAAACTTGGGCGTCGACGAGAAATTCCTAACCCGCCTGTTTAGGACGACGTTCGGGCTGGGGCCTATGGATAACTTCCAAAGATCCCTGGCTTGGCAATGCTATCGAGACGCACTACCAGTTCGAGAGAAGAGCTACAGACACGGTTCGAAGACCACCGGACCGACTTGCCCGAGATGCGGTCAGAGCGACGAAACCGTTCTGCACGCACTCGTGCAGTGTCCAGATATTTCAGAGCTGTGGACCTTCGTCGAACAGCTGGTGTCGCGTGTGGGACGGGCCCGCTTTTCAGCCGAGTCTATCGTGAATATTGTGAATATTGTGTGTATGTGTGTGTATGCGCGCGCGCGTGTGTGTGCGTATGTGTGTGTATTACGCATACACACACATACACACACATGCATACACACACACACACAGGCGACAAAGTACAAAACAGAAACAAATTACACTAAAACACAAATCTTAGACAACAACGCGGCAGGAATGGCCAAAGGGACAAAAACCAACACGAAAACAGAAAGAAAAAATCACTCAATAACCAATATTCAGCAAGGCTTGACAGAAAAGAAGCGAGCCTAATTAAAAGTCAACAATGGCTCAAAAGATCAGGGCTAAAAGCAGAAACTGAAGGACTAATTATCGCTGCACGAGTCCAGTGTATGACCACAGGCAACTATAATGGCAAAATAGGAACGTGCACAATGAGACAGTTGACTACATCATCTGGGGCTGTCCAGTCCTCGTTAAATCTGAATATATATATATATATATATATATATATATAATATATATATATATATTTTGTTACATTATTACATATAATAGTCGTTCACTTTTTGTTTCGAAGTACTTTTCAAGTTCAACTGTTGTTATTTTAAGCAGTTATCTGTGTCAGGCCACGACCTCCTTCTGAGTGAGGTAGATATATTCTGTCTCTACTTTGGGACGGTGACTTCGGTATGCTGTTAATAGTTTCCTGTTTTTTTTTTTCGTTGCGGTTTCTCAATTCACTAACTTTCTACTATATTATGACTTGTATGGCTCACGTATTTATCCCTCTTACCTTATTTCTAGCATTGAGTTCAGTGTTTAATATTATTCTAACACTTTTGTATTATTCTCTCGTAATTTTCTATCATCATCATCATCATCATCATCCTCATCGTCGTCGTCATCGTCGTCGTCATCGTCGGCTTCGTCGTCGTCGTCGTTGTTGTTGTTGTTGCTTTTGTTGTTATTGAAGGGGAAGAATTTGAAAAATTGATCTGCAAAACTTCTATGGAGAGAATGTTAATAAAAACATCAAGTCAAGTTTGCCACATTCTCTTGAATAACTTTCCAGAGAGTGAGGGTATTCTTCAGAAAATCGAAAACAAAATTTCATTCCCGAGACCTTTCAAGAGCCACCCACCTCAAAAGAACACAGACCATCCGCCACTCGAAATTACGTAGATGAGAAACCTGTCCCTTTGTTTTCTCCAATAAATATGGTGGTATTCCCGAAGCCAAAAGACTACAAGCACTGTGAGAGTCACCTCTCACAGTGCTTGTAGTCAATTCAGATACGAGAGTGATTGCACGACAGACAAATCGTCCGCTTTGGACGGTCTGCCCTATAAGTTTTATGGTTATATGCTATATCTGTTTGGTGACTGACAGCAAAACAGAAGAATTCTTAGGTCTGTGAGCCGAAGCTTGTTAACTTTGCTGAGTAAGAACACCGATACAGGGGTTATTATAGACAATTTCCGTCCCATAACCTTGCTAAATGCTGATTGTAAAATGTTGGCCGAAGTGTTTGCAATGAGGTTGGTGCTTGTGGTAGATGGTTTGGTCGGAGAAGCTCAAACATGCGTGATCCTCAATAGATCCATCTACGACAACCTCCACCTCCTGCGTTGCACCATAGAGAGAATGGGCAATAAATCTGGAATCGGTGGAGTCCAGATCAGTTTGGATCGGTCCGAAGCTTTCGATAGGGTTGACCAACGCTACCTGGCAATAATCCTAAAAGCAGCCTGTTTCAGACCTATTTTCAGCGGCTGGATCGCAGTAATGTACACTGGCGGTTGCTCGGCAGTAAAGCAAATGCTCGCCTCTCAGAACCGCTTCATATCTCGATCTGTCGTCTTTCATCTCTTCTGTCCATTCTGGCGCTCGGGCCTTTGCGGAAGTTAGATCACTTGAAGAGCATCCATTTCGAACTAGGATGCGGAAGAGCTATGTCGGCATATGTGGATGATATCAGAATAATGTTAGTCGATCCCATTTTAAAGAAACACAAGGCGATGGTAGGAGCTAAGATAAATCCAAAGAAGTTGATAGGCTTGTGACTCGGCAACTGGAGAAGCAAGTTTGTACCAACAAAGAGCATATTAGGTCGATGGACAGACTGACTAGTAAAATTGCTCAGGTTTGACCGGGATCGCCAGGTGGACAAGAACTGAAATCAGGTTTCAAGCCGGTTGGCCAGTCCCACTCAGAAATGGGCTGAGAAGAAATTATTCCAGAAAGGTCAAGTAAAGGTGGCGAAAGCTCACATCACCTCCTTAATAACTTACCACCTGACCGTTGTACTTTGCTCCACTCGACGTTTGGCCGAACTGGAGCGTTTACTTTCCCGCTTTCTGTGGAAAGGATGAGTTCTTCTGGTCAAGCGGTCTGTTGCCAACACCCTCTTGAAGGCGGGCTTAGTATCCATCGTTGCTAATGCACAGACATACGATGCGGCTACCCTACCTACAGATATTCCTGGACGGTGAGCCGGTTCAGTTTCTATTTTGTTAGACACGCCTTCCCGCAGCTCATATATTTGATGGAGCTGCAATCCAGTGTCAAGAAAAGACCAAAATTAGGCGCTTGGCATCTGGAGTGTCACCAGGCGCTCACTTTCCCCTACCAGTCGAGCAATGCAGTCAAAGAAAGTTCTACAGTAGCAATATATAGAAATCTGTTGAGGGATAAGAGCGATGACGTTCTCGGAGTAAATCTAGGCATCGACGAAAATGAGCTAGCTGGCCTGTTTCGGAGAACTTTTGGGCCCGGTGGCAGTGCTCTACTGCGGCACTGTTAGTTCGAGATAAACTACGGAAGCGCTGTCTGGTGGGACACTCCGAGATGAGCGCAGAGTGACGAAAACCTACATGCATTCGTGCAGTGTCCGAGTATTGCTTACTTGTGGAGTTATGTCGAACAGCTGTTATCGTGTGTGAGGCGAATCCGACTATCGGCCGAATCCTTCGTGAGAATTATCCTACCACTCGTCTCTAACAAAGTAGAGCTTTCACCGACAGTTTTAAGTTCCACTTGGAAAGGAAAGTGAAGGTGGAGAGGGACGTGCTTCCATCCAGTGAATTCGTGAAAAGGTGGGTAACTGTGGTAAAAATGGTTAGAGTGAATGGCCCTACATTCAGTATGCGCCTGTAGATTGGAGTGCAGG
>NC_042998.1:151136287-151158787 GCF_006345805.1 Octopus sinensis | reverse complement strand
CAAACTGTGGAAACGGACCCAACAAATGTTCCCTTTCCAGACCAAATCACCTCGGATTGTGCGAGCACTGATAGTGAGAAAGGGGAGTGACACACAGTGCCACCGAAAAAGAAAAGAAGAAAGAAACAAAAAGAAACACATGACACACTGGGGAGGCGCGAACAATTAGAACTTCCCAACATCAACAGCAGCAACATGCACTCACAACAACAACAATTAACAACACCTTCTCCACCAGTACTGCTACACACACCAACTCACACAGACACCACCAACACCAACACAATAAACACGAACAATGAACAGTTAGTAACATACCTGAAAAACATCACAGACACAAAAATGTCAGATTTTATTATACCCACACACAACACACCACCAGCACATACTTACATTTGAAATCACACAAGACAATTATAATAAAATCAAGGAGAAATTCCCAAACGATGTTGGGTCGCTAGGGAGAAATTTCTCAAAAAAACTCTACAAAAACCTGGTGGAAACACCCGTGCAAAAGAATAAGGGAGCCACCCCACCAAACATCAACACTAAGTAGAACCTTTTTCCCCTTAACCTTTTAAAACATGGCAAAACTCAGAGTTGGTAGCATAAATGTGAGAGGTCTCGGTCACCTTGGAAACAGGGTCACCTGTTAAACGACCTGAGGTCTCATAGAGTGGATGTAGTAGCCATTAGTGAAACCAGGCTCTCCGACCCGCAGTAACTCGCGGGCTCTTTTCGGCGGATACGAGATTTTTCTATCTCCGTGTCGGCCGGGAGCGGGCGGTGGTGGTACTGCGGTTTTGTTTCGGAAGGGCTTGGATTTGAAAATAAGGAGTCTTCCTGGATCCGGAAGGTAAGTTGGTGGTCCTCGACGTAGACAGTAGTGACGGTGGTGCTTTCAGACTGCTGGCTGCCTACGCTCCGACAGGAGCCGGGCAGTCCGATTATTTCAAGCGTCTGGAAGTTTTCTTGGGAACGTCACGCACTCTAGTGCTGTTTGGGGATTGGAACGCTGTCTTAGACGAACGTTTTGATCGGGTGGGCACGGGAACATTTGAGAGGAGAGGGGGTGCAAGAGCCTCGCCAACCTTCTCAGGCGCTTTCAATTGTCCGACAGGTTTCGACTAGACAACCCGAATGTGCCAATGTGGACTTGCACTAATCGCATCGGGTCGTCTAGATCGTACTTAGATAGTCTTCTGTAGACCAGCGGATAAGAACAGCATAGGGTGTCCACAATTCCACCTAGTCGACCATACGGACCACAAATTCGTGATCTGTACGGTCGACTCAGATAAGCTACATAGACAGGGTCCCGGCTACTGGAAGCTGAACGCGTCGTTAACGGCGTGCAACGCCTACAGAGACCGGATTAGTTTATTAGTTAAACGGGCGCTCACGGGTGCAATCATCAACAACAACTGGTGGTTTGCTCTCAAGAGAGCAATTAGAGTAGAGTCGATTAGGTTTAGTAAGGCTCTAGCTGTAGAACGTAGGAGAACAGAGCGGGATTTAGTTAGAAAACTAGACGAGGCTCTTGAGACAGGCATCGCAACCGACGTGTTGGCAGCTAGGTTGGCCCTCGACCAACACTTTGATACCAAACACGAAGGCTGCGTTGTCAGAGCTAAGGCGCGTTCGCTAAGCGGGGAGGGGACTAAGGCCGCTCGATAGGCCCGCGTGGTGGAGGCGAAGTGTGGCAACAAAGAGACCATTCGGTCTTTGGTGGAGCAGAAAGAGTGCGAGGTTTCCGAACCGAAGCAGATGTGTGCGGTGTTTCAGCGGCATTTTGCTCAACTGTTTGGAATGAACGGTGGGACAGACAACGGGACAGACTTCGGTGTGTACCTGGACGGCCTACCGCAACTCTCGGACAGAGAGCCAGAGTACTGCGAAAGACCGATATCTGCCTGGGAAGTGGAGGAAGCAATGAAGAGCTGCACGAGAAGCAGATTGCCGGGTTTGGATGGTCTGCCCTACAAGCTTTACACTTCAATGCCAGACTTGTTTGCGAGCCTCTTGGCAAACGTCTACTGCAACTGGCGACAAAACGGGAGAATTCCTGCATTTGTTTGTCGAGGAGTGGTGGCTTTGCTGAGAAAGGACCCAAACAAGGAGGACGTTATAGGGAACTTTAGGCCCATCACTTTGCTCAATGCAGAGTTGAAGATTTTGGCCAAGGTGCTAGCCAAGAGATTGGTGCCTGTCGTGGACAAGCTGATTGGCAAGGCGCAGACATGCGCCGTGCCGACCAGGTCGATACACAATAATCTCCATCTCATGCGCTACATCATAGAGAGGCTGGGTAACGACACTGGCGCGGGTGGGGCTTTGATCAATTTAGATCAGAGTAAATCCTTCGATAGGGTCGACCACCGATACCTGGCAGCTGTTCTCAAGGCAGCCGGTTTCGGTTCAGTCTTCCGCGGGTGGATCGCTGCTTTGTACAGCAACATCTACTCGGTGATACGGTTGAACAGTCACCTTTCGGAGCCGTTTGACATCTCGCGTTCGGTTCGTCAAGGATGCCCTCTCTCCTCTCTCTTGTACGTATTGACTCTCGAGCCATTACTGCGCAAGTTGGAGGCTTTGAGGGGTATCCCGCGCGATCTGGAAGGTGGAAATTGCGTGTCTACCTAAGCCGACGACATCACTGTGATGGTGTCGAGCCACAGGCACATTGACCTGATTGGCGAGACACTAAACGAGTACGAAGTGGTGACAGGTGCAAAGATTAACGCAGAAAAGTCCGTGGGCTTGCAACTGGGCGCCTGGAGAGGCAAGTCCATGCCGTCCAATAGTGTCGTAGGGAGCTGGACAGACGGACCCGTTAAACTGCTCGGGGTCTGGTTCGGTCCAGACCTCCAGGTGGATAAAAACTGGGGTGAGGTGACGAACAGGGTGGCCAATCTCATCCAGAAATGGGCCGAGAGGAAGCTGTCCCTGAAAGGTCGAGCGGAGGTGGCGAATGCGTACATTGCATCCGTCATCTATTACCGATTGACCGTCGTCCCTTGTCCCGACCGCTGGTTGGCCAAGCTGGTACGCTTGATCTTCGACTTCTCGTGGAAGGGTCAGGTACCACTGGTCAGGCGATCCATCTACTGTCAACGGCCGCTGAACGGAGGCATTGACATGTCGTGGTTACAGATGCGCAGACATGCGCTGAGGCTACGGCATCTCAAGCGTTTCCTAGACGGTGAACAGGTGTGGTCATCTTTTGTCAGACGCGACTTTCCGCAGCTCGTCTCTTTGACAGAGTTGCAGTCTTGGATCAAACGCAGAACGAGAAAGGAAGCTTGGCTCCTCGAGTGCCGTCAAGCTCTCTCCGCCCTCCACCAAGCGGGCAATGCGATCGGTATTGGTTCCACTCTAGCGTTCTATAGAGGGTTAGTGGAAGAAAAGTGCGACGACGTTCTCGGGGAAACTCTAGGCGTTGACGATAACGAGCTAAACAGTCTGTTCGGGAGAACTTTCGGTCCGGGGCCAATGGATAATTTCCAATGGTCCCTCGCCTGGCAGTGCTACCAAGGGGCTCTGCCAGTTCTGGATAAACTCTACCGGCACGGAAGTACCGTCAGACGGGCCTGCCCGAGGTGCATCTAGGACAACGAAACCGTTCTGTACACACTAGTCCAGTGCCCGAATATTGCTGAACTATGGGTTTATGTCGAACGGCTACTGTCGCATATAAGACGGATCCGGCTATCAGCTGAATCCTTAGTGAGGATTGCCCCGCCGACCTCCTTTAACCGGGAGGGCAAGGCAGTTTTCTTTTGCTTAGTGGCTATAGCGAAAGAGGTGATATGGTGGACCCGTTTGAAAGGACTAAGGTCAGACACTTTCCTCTTTGGCCAAGGCCTCATCAACTTTTTCAAGTTTCACTTGAAAAAGAAGATGAGAGTAGAGAGGGAAGTACTGTCTGGTAGCATGTTTATTGAAAGGTGGGTGAATGTCGCAAAAATGCCCAGTATGAACGGACCAATTCTGAGGATACACCTGTGAAAAATTAAAAGGATATATAAAAGGAGAAAGGGGCTCTCTACCCCACCTTTTGACCAGGCTCCCGTGGTTTTTATGGGTTTTTCCACGAGTAACCTTTCGAAGCGCCTCCCCCTATTGGGAGTTTTAATTGTTACTTATATTTCGTTATCCTGCTTTTGTACACGGACTTTTCAAACGGACAAAACCCTTTGTAACTTTCGTCCTGTGTTTTGTCCCTTTATGTTTTAATCGATTTTTGTTAGCCCTTGTGGCCAATAAACGAATTAATTATTATTATTATTATTATTATTATTATTATTATTATTATTATTATTGTTGTTGTTGTTGTTGTTGCTGTTGCTGCTGCTGCTGCTGCTGTTGCTGTTATTGCTATTATTATTGTTGTTGTTGTTGTTGTTATTATTATTATTATTATTATTATTATTATTATTATTATTATTATTATTAATAACAATAATAATAATAATAATAATAATAATAATATAATAATAATAATAATAATAATAATAATAGGCTTAATTGAAAGACTGCCATCTGACTAAAGTACGCAAAGGCCTGAAGATACAAGAAATTCTATTGTACCTGTTAAAGATAGCCAGGAAAACGAAAAAACAACAGTAACTGAAGATCTCGCATTTGCTGAAGAACACAGAGAGTCTATGGCAGAAATGAGGCAGAAAATCCTGAATACGCTTGAAGTTGTAAGACATACAAGTATGAATGATAGAGAACCGCTTCATAAACTCTCAAATACAAACCAAAATAAAAAACAAATCCAAATTGGCAACTATGTAACAAATGAAATAATACGAGAATCAAAACCTGATTTTACTGAGTTAAATGAAATTATTTACGCTTCTGCTAGGGCAATTGAAACCAGCTGTATGCCCCCGAAAAAACAAAGAAAACAAAACCTGGGAAGAAATCAAACCTGGAGAAGTAAAATTGAAAACGAGATTGAATTTATGAGAGGGGAAATATCAATATTAAATGAACTAATATGTGGAAATGATGTAAGATCCAGAACAGGAAGAAAGATGAAGAGAAAATTTGGATCCTCACCAAGAGAAGAACTGATATCAATAAAAGAAACGCTGAAACAAAAAGTCCAAGCAAAAGCCCAAAGAATACGAAGATTTGAGAAGAGAAACAAGTTTTACAAGCAAAATAAGCTGTTCACATCCAATGCCAAAAAGTTCTACAGAGAAATAGGGAAGGAGAAAGTAACCGTTAAAGACCCCCCTCCCATGGAAGAAGTTCAAAACTTTTGGGAAAGGATTTGGAGTGACAAGAAGACGTACAACATAAATGCAGACTGGATTATACAAACTGAAGGATCCTACCAAAATTTACAACAACAAGCATGGGAAGACATCACAATAGCAGACCTAAGAAAGGCACTCACGAAGGCCCATAATTGGAAATCCCCCGGTAAAGATAGGGTGCCGAATTTCTGGCTCGCATCGCTCCCGTGCGCACACGGTAAGCTAGTTCAGCTGCTCAATGGAATTTTGAGAGACCCAAAGAAAACACCTGAATGGTTAGCAAGTGGCATTACTTACCTACTCCCAAAGAATAACGAAACCAACCTTCCAAAAAACTATCGGCCTATAACCTGTCTATCCACCACGTATAAAATCCTAACATCTATCCTGGCGGAGAAAACATATGCATTCATGGAGAAGAACGATATTTTCCCCATTGAACAAAAAGGGTGCCGCCGAGGCTCTTACGGATGCAAAGATCAACTGCTAATCAATCGTATGATCCTTGAGAACTGTCACAACAAGCGCAGAAATCTCAGCACCGCATGGATTGACTATAAAAAGGCCTTCGACAGTATACCGCATCCATGGATCTTGAGATCGCTGGACATCTTTAAAATTTCCCCTGTGATTTCAAACTTCCTGAAGCACAATATGTCGTTGTGGAATACGAATCTCCAATTATACCACTCTAATGGAGTACTTGCCTCAGAAAATATAAACATCAACTGTGGAATTTTTCAAGGTGACTCACTTTCACCTTTAATATTCTGCATAGCCCTAATACCCCTTACAAGTGAATTAAACAGAACAGAGTATGGGTATAAAATTGCCAATAAAAAAATAAGCCATCTATTTTATATGGATGACTTAAAACTTTATGGTAAAGACAATAATGAACTTGAAGGCCTATTGCGCACCGTGAAAGCATTCAGCGATGACATCGGGATGGAGTTTGGACTTGAGAAGTGTGCCAAGGCCACTTTCCAGAAAGGGAAAGTGAAGACCACAAATTCAGTCGTGTTAGATGTTGACACAGTCATAAGAGAGCTTGAGCAAGAACAGACATACAAATATTTAGGGATAAATGAAGGCTCTGGTATTCAGCATGCAAGCATGAAAGAGAAAATCAGGAAGGAATGTTATAGGAGAGTTCGTGCAGTCCTGAAATCTGAACTAAATGCACGTAACAAGGTGTTAGCTATAAATTCCTTAGCAGTTCCAGTTGTTACTTATAGCTACAATGTGTTGAACTGGAATATGAGTGAAGTAAAGAATATAGATAGAAAAATACGCAAGCTGCTGAGTTGTAATAGGATGCACCACCCAAAGGCAGACGTAGATCGCCTTTACCTTCCCAGAGCCCAAGGAGGTCGAGGCCTGATCCAATTTGAACTAGCTTACAAAACAACCACAATTGGACTGGCCAAATATCTCGAAATATCGAATGACTGGATGCTAAAGCTCGTGGAAAATCACGAGAGACGAAAGAAGCTTCATTCTATCATCAAGGAAAGCAAAAAATTTGCTATTGATCTCGTGCAGGATACCCAAACTGAACAACCCGAGGGAAGTACGGCAACTATTGTTGCAAAGAAGGTGAAAATGATGGCAATGAAAAAAGCGCACGAGCAATTGGCTGATAGGTGGGAGGAGAAACCTCTGCACGGCAAATATGTGACCCGCAGCAAACAAGCTGATGTTGACCAGAAGCAAACCCATCAGTGGCTGCGGAGCTCAGGGCTAAAAGCAGAGAGCGAAGGTTTCATCCTGGCTGCTCAAGACCAAAGCCTATTAACCCGGAACTACCAGGCCAATGTGATGAAAAATGGAGCAGACCCAAAATGCCGATTCTGCAACGACATGATTGAAACAGTGGATCACCTAATCTCTGGATGTAAAGTCTTAGCACCAGTGGAGTATAAATTAAGACATGACAGAGTTGGCCAATATCTCCACTGGCTAATAAGTCGGCATTACAATATCAAAACTGCCGACAAGTGGTATAATCACTACCCTGAGGCTGTAACTGAAGGAGAAAATGTAACCATTCTGTGGGACTTTCCAGTACATACAGACCGAACCATCAAGGCCAATAAACCAGATATTGTTGTGAAAGACCAAAACAATAAAGTTTGCTTATTGATCGACATGAGCATCCCCTGTGATCATAATATCTCAGCGAAAGAGTTTGACAAGCTCAGAAAATATAAAGACCTACTCATTGAAATTGAGAAAATGTGGCATCTCAAGGAGCACTAGGAATGATCAAGAAGGGAACCGAAAATTATATGAGAATGATCCCTGGCTTACCATCCCTGCAAGAAGTGCAAAAGATTGTCTTAACTGGTACATCACACGTATTGAGAAGAGCATTGTCGATGTGAGAACTGTTGCTGCTCAAGTATTTTAATTTAACTTCAAAAAAAAAAAAAAAAAAAATGAACGAACTACTGAGTTTGGTTTAATGGCCTACCAATATACACTATGAGTTTCTTTGCCCTAGGAGTCGGGAAGACACTCGGCAAGAAATGGAAGAAAATTTGAAAGAGGAAAAAAAAAAAATAATAATAATAATATATGAAACCTCACAGCTTAATTTGCTGGGTATAATGGAAACTAAGCCAGCAAACTAAGGTGACACTTGTTTCAAGAACACTGCGAAGAATTCTTGTAGATCCAAGCCATGGTGATTTTTGTAGGTGTTGTACCTTCACACTTGCACCAATCTTTTTCAGCCATGTTGGAAGTTGAGTGCTGATATTCCGAAGTGCACCAATTACTATTGGTCTCACGTCTACTCTCCTCATTGACCACAACCTCCGTATTTCCCACTTCAAATAGTTGTTTATTTTTTCTTCATCTTTCACATTGATCCTGTTGTCACCGGTGCATACTATGCCGATTATCATATATGTTCCTTCTTTGTTATTCATCACAACAATGTTCGGTTTCCGATGTCTGGTCGGGTGATCGCACTGGATCATTGCATCCCACAGGACTTTGTTATTCTCATTTTCGGTGACTCCTTCTGGAGTTTGATCATACCGCGTCTTTGCTCTTTGTAGGCCGTGATTTCCACAGAGCTGCCAATGGATCATTCTTGCCACATTGCTATGAAGTCTTTTGTATTTGCGTTGATCCAATTACGGTCATTCGCTAACGATGTGCTATACTGTTTCACCCCTCTCACCACACATTCCGCATTTGTCGCTATGGGTTGTATTGCCTATTCTGCACTTCGTGTAGTTGGTCCTTAACGCTTGTTCGTGAGCTGCGCGTATGAGTGCCTCTGTCTATCTTCAAGTCACTCTTCATCCATAACCACCGGTCCTCTGTATCTGTACAAAGACAAGAAATTAGCGTATTATTATTATTATTATTATTATTATTATTATTATTATTATTATTATTATTGCAATCTGAAATTATGTTTTGTGAATAAACAATATTTGTAAATAAATCTTCATATGCACGATGAACAACCACGATCAAACCGATAACTTAAATATCAATTCTTTATACGTACCGATAGATTCTAACATGAATATGCCTATCACTGTTGTGCTTCGTCATAGCAGAACTTCTCTTTTCAGACAAACGTGTGTTCATAAGAAACTGGACCCACTGGGATGGTGGGTAAAGGGACTCTTGACATTGTTGTTTGTTTCCTCAGCCAAGGCTACTCCGGACTAATATTTGTAAAATTTTTTAATTAATTCTTATTTCCTTGTGCGGAAGTCGGTGACAGAATTTTTAGAGTAATGGGGTAGCTTGGCGTCTGAACGTTAGTAAATTCTAAATTATTTAAGAAGACAACTAGCATCACGGCGTTAAACTCAAATATATTGATTCTCGTCTACTCTCATCTAAAGGACTTCATTAGAGGAGCTCAATTTGTATCGATCTGTCGAGCTTGAACGACAAATAATTGGTCATTTCAATATTTCCAACCTTGTCTAACACTGTGATCAATGCCGTCTGAAAACTAACAATTTAAAATTTATGATGCTTGAAATTCCAAGATATTCTATTGCAGTAATCCTATCAGCAACTTACGTCTCAGAAATTTACAAAAAAAAAATGTCTTAGAAATATTTCAAAGTTAGAGTCTAGAAATGAAGAACGACTTTAATACCTGGAGGGCTACTTCAGAAAATATTCAGAATATTTAATTGTTGAGTCTGTTAATGATTATAATTTTATTTACTTACTTACTTCATTAAAAATCATTCCGTCTCAAAAACAGCGACAATGAGAGAGCGTGTATCTGGAGACACTGTATTAAAATGTTTTTTGTATATAGGTCTAATCTGGGTTTAAATAACAAAGTGTCTACCAGCAATCGTAATAGAATCATCTCTATCATCACCACCGTTAACATCACTGATGTTAACATCAGCAATCAAAATCATCGTTATAACCGTCGCTTCCACCGTCATCACGTACACTAAAGGTCGGTATTTTAATTTTGATTTCACTTGTGTTTATTGTATTAAATTTAAGTTAGTTTAATTACACTTAATTAATTTTGATTACAATTATATTTATTACTAGCATTAATGAATGTTCTACTTATTACCTCCCCTGATACAGTCAATAGTAATAATCTATTACTTCCCCTGTTACTGTCAACATCTGTTATGAAATTATAACATCATTAATTACACCATGAATATCTTTCAAAAAGTGCAAGGTATTATATATCAAACATGTCTTATTTTAAAGTTTCCAGTGCATTTTTCTTGTTTTCAATACACATACGTATATATCCATGTGTGTGCGTGTGTGTGTGTGTGTGTGTATGTGTGTGTGCGTGTGTGTGCATGCGTATATATGTGTATGTGTGCGTGCATGTATGTATGTGTGTGTGTGTGTGTGTGTGTGTGTGTGTGCCAGTCGGTATGAAACCTTGGGTTCCAGAAAGTTAACAAGTTCTAACAGAAATTATGTATGTATGAATGTTATATAGTTAGAAAGTTTCCATTAGGAGTGTTTCGATCCCTGCCGAAGACGACAAGAGGACGAACCGATCGTGGTGCAAGCTTTTAAATTTATATAGACAGTGAAAAAATTAGTAAAGTAGAGCATATGACCGGAGAATATGAGGAAAATAAGTGATGCTGATGGTGGTAGGACAAACGGAGAGATTTTGTCTGCAGCTATTGCGTTTTTGGTTTTGGCGGTAGTAGTAGTAGTAGTATAGTAGTAGTAGTAGTAGTAGTAGTAGTAGTAGTGGTGGTGGTGTGGTGGTGGTGGTGGTGGTGGTGGTGGTGGTGGTAGAAGAAGAAGAAGAAGAAGAAGAAGAAGACGAAGAAGACGAAGAAGACGAAGAAGACGAAGAAGAAGAAGAAGAAAACGAAGAAGAAAACGAAGAAGAAAACGAAGAAGAAGAAAACGAAGAAGAAGAAGAAGAAGAAGAAGAAGAAGAAGAAGAAGAAGAAGAAGAAGAAGATTGTAGAAATGCTGGTAGTAATGTTAAGGTGGTGATGTTTATGAACAGGTTCTGGAAGTAGGAGGCGATGAATGAAGCGGAAGGGAAAAATATGGAGGGGGGTGGTTGCACGTGAAGGGAGGGGCAAAATGAAGATGAGCTGAAATAGTGATGTTGATGATGTTGATGATGATGAAGAGGAGGAGGAGGAGGAGTGGGAAGGAGGAGGAGGAGTGGGAAGGAGGAGGAGGAGTGGGAAGGTGGGGAGTAAAATAATGAAGGAAGAGTGTAGGATATTGCTGATAATTTCTATAGTAATAACGATTGTAGAGGTGGTGATGTTGGTGATGGTGACAGCAGCAAGAAGCAGCGGCGATGTGGACGAGGTGAGATGATGATGATGATGATGATGACGACGGCAACAACGATGATGGGGATGATGATGGTATGGAGGTGATGTTAGTGGTGGTGATGGTGGTGAGTGCATCAACTGTGATGGCGGTGGGGTTTGTGATAATGAGGACAAGGAGGATGAGGAGGATAATGATAATGATTATGGCGGACGAAAAGTGGGAGGAGAAATTAGGAGGAGCAGTAGGGAGTGGAAAGAGGGAGAAGGGGTGATATGTAGATGTGTGACTGTGCGCTTCTTGTATTCGTGTTAATGTGTGTGTGTAAATTTCTGTGTATGTGCCTGTATGTGAGTGCTATGTGTGTGTTTCTGTATGTACGTGTTAACTTGTGTGTGTATATGTGCATGTGTGTGTGTATGTGTGAGCGTGTATGGCGTAATGGAGGTTAGTGAATGTCTTTGGTGTTGCCACCATTAAACGAACTTTGTCGTGTTGTGAAGTCTGAGGTGCTCCTTTGATCATCACCACTACCATCACCACTATCACCATTCTTATCCTCACCACCATCATCATCATCATCCACATCATC
Source organism: Octopus sinensis (assembly GCF_006345805.1). Lineage (NCBI taxonomy): Eukaryota > Metazoa > Mollusca > Cephalopoda > Octopoda > Octopodidae > Octopus > Octopus sinensis. The sequence goes on along the minus strand of NC_042998.1, from coordinate 151,147,138 downwards.
ATCATCATCACCACCACCACCACCACCGCCACCACCATCATTCTAATGTTCATCGTCGTCGCTGACGATATAACTGAGTGATGAAAAAAAAAAGAGAAGAGAAATAGAGAGACAGACAGACAGACGGAGAGAAAGATTCAGACTGACAGAGAGACGAGGAAACTGAGAGAGAGAGAGAGTGAGACAGAAAAGAGTATGTGGCAGATAGACAGTGAAAGTTTGGCAATCAAATGGACAGAAAGAGAGATCGACAGACAGACAAGACTATGAGAAGAGGACGTGAGAGATAGATAGACAGACGGTCAGACAGAGAAACAAAGAAGGAAAAAGGGAGAGATAGGGAGACAGACAAGATGGACAGACCCAAAGAGCAGGTTGCTTGGCTGCATGACTGCTTGGTTGCTTCCTTCATTATTTAGTTGCCCAATAGCATGCTTCTTTGGCTGCCTGGTTGCTTTGTTAATATGAATTCCATCATGTGTAACCGAAGAATCTCTAAAACAGTCTGACTTGGCTGCTCGAGCAGCTAGGAATAGCAGCCAAATATCCCTCAAAAAATATCATGTAAAAGATATCATGTGAAAGATATCATGTGAACGATATCATGTAAAAGATACAGTGGGTAGTGTAGTCTAGGAAACAGATTTCCTGAAAAACTAACGATCATAGCCAAACGGCTAGGAACAAGTTTCTGCAGGGTTTTGGCTGACCTGGAATCGTCATCGCCAACAATAACAATGTAGAGTCTAACTGATTGATATACAGAATGTGTGTGTATGTGTGTATAAACGTGTTTCAAAGAAACACCACCTAATTCAAGCAAAATTCAAGTCTTCGTAAAGTGCTAAATTCAAATTGAATCAAGTATGTATCACAGATATTACTAAAGTGTAAGTAGTAAGGAGTGACTCTGTAGGGGAAGGGAATGAAACAATGTGTAAAGAGCTGAAGTAAATAGCACAAGGTATTTCTTCTGACAACAAAGCAATTCCTTGAACATAATAGCACAGACTGGTAGTTTACCTCTCGACATCCGAAAGGATTAAAAGAAATTGGTTTGGCGTGAGTCGAATTGAGAATGACGAGAGATGCGAACGGCAAACCCTTCCATCGGAAGATATAAATACTTTGCCAATTCACTTTCTATATTGCCACACACACACACACGCACACACACACACACACACACACACACATATTCGACACTTCCAGATACAAAGAAAAAAAAACCGATGTTTGCTTACAATATGTTGCTGTATATATATAAATACCCGGTCAGGGAACAAACCCACTATCTTGCAAATGTGAGTGCAATACTTTAACCACTAGGCCAAGCACCCTCACCTATCTATCTGTCTATCTATCTATCTATCTATCTATCTATCTATCTATCTATCTATCTATCTATCTATCCCTAAAAGGTCGACGAACACGTACATCGCGTCCGTTATCTACTACCGCCTGACCGTCGTGCCTTGTCCCGACCCTACCATCACCAAACTAGAACGCATTCTCTTTCGCTTCTTGTGGAAAGGATGCGTCCCGATGGTCAGGCGATCCATTTGCTGTCAACACCCCTTAAAAGGAGGACTGGGCATGCCGTGGTTGATGATGCGCAGACACGCGCTGAGACTGCGACATCTCGGGCTCTTCGTAGACGACGGTGAACAGGTGTGGTCGCCGTTTGTGAGGCACGCTTTCCCGCAGCTCGTCTCCATGACCGAACTGCAATCGTGGATCAAAACGAGGCCGAGGAAGGGCGAATGGCACCGCGAGTGTCGCGTTGCTCTCAAGCAACTCTGCCGTCCTGGGTCAACCTTGAGTGACTCCATCACAACCAAAGCATTCTATAGGGGATTAGTGGAGGGGAGATACGACGACGAGCTCGGGGCGAACCTGGACGTCGACGAAGAATACCTGACCCACCTGTTCAGGAGGACTTTCGGGCCAGGGCCCATGGACAACTTCCAGAGATCCCTGGCCTGGCTGTGCTACCGAGAAGCGCTACCCGTTCGGGATAAGCTCTACAGACACGGCTCAAGAAACACGGGGCTGACCTGCCCGAGATGCAGTCAGAGCGACGAAACCGTTCTGCACGCACTCGTGCAGTGTCCAACAATTTCCGACCTGTGGGCTTATGTCGAACAACTGCTGTCACGTGTGGGACGAGTCGGTTTATCAACCGAGTCTATCATCAATATTGTCACGCCTCCTTCCTTCAAACGGGAAGGAAGAGCTATTTTCATCATCCTTGTTGCTATGGCGAAAGAATGTATCTGGTGGATGCGTCTGAAAGGATTGGAGACAAACACTTTCCTCTCTGGTCAATCTCTCACCAACTTCTTCAAGTACCACTTGAAAAGGAAAGTGAGAGTAGAGAGGCAAGTTTTGTCTAGCGAACGTTTTAAAAAAAGATGGGTGAATGTAGCAAGGATGGCACGTATGAATGACGAAGCCACCTTGAGCATAATCCTATGAACCCAGAAATTGAAAACAGAGAGTTACCCACTTGCAAACAAATGTGGTAACATATAACAATATTGACCAAGGTTATCGTGGTCTTTTTCGTAGGCTTTTCTTCCCACGGATAAACCTTACTTGCTTTCCCCTTTACACCATACATCATAACACTGTGATACACGATCCCTATTGATCGTTTTTTTGTTGTTTTTTTCCTCTTCCCCTTTTTTCCCCCCTTTTTTCTTTCCTTTTTTCTTCTTTTTTCATTTCTCTTTTCTTTTTTCCTTCTTTTTCTTTTTTTCATTCTTTTTTTTATTCTTTGTTCTTTTTTCCCTCTTACGATCCCTTTTGATCGAAAACCTACGCCACCTTTTTTTTGTTTCTTTTGTTTTTTGTTTTTTTCATCCCCTTAAAGAAAATATCTACCATCTGTGTGTAGCCCTGTGTGGCCAATAAAGAAACTTATCTATTTATCTATCTATCTATCTATCTATCTATATCTATAGACAGATAGATATACAGGTATGTTAGTGCAAACACGAAAAATAGAATTCAAAATATGCGGATATATACATACATATATATATATATATATATATATATATATATATATATATATATATATATATATATATATATGTATGTACATATCATAATTAATGTAGGATAAAATTATTTTCGGGAAAAAAATTTCATCAATGGCCAGCATATCAAAAATACCTTTAAAGGTTAAATTTATAAATAATTTACAAAATAAGGGCAAAAGAAAAATTCTAATGCCAAATATGCGAAACAAAAATCCTCTTCAGCGGCAAATACGCGAGATATAAGTGAAATACTTACTCACACCCATGGAAAAAGCAAGCACTAAGTCCTGAGCAGACCTATATATATGTGTGTGTATACAAACATATTTCTTCATTGTCTAAACATAGAGGGTCAAACAAGGATTGACAAAGGGAATTACAGCGAGCCCAGTGCTTAACTTGTACTTATTTAATCGACCTTGAAAAAATGAAAGGCAAAGTCGACCTCCGCGGAATTTGAACTCAAAACGTAATGGCAGACAAAATACTGCTAAGCATTTCGCCCGGCATGCTAGCGATTCTGCCAGCTCGCTGCTCTATACATACGTATATATTCTTTTCTGCTCTAGGCACAAGGCCCGAAATTTTGTGGGAGGGTGCCAGTCGATTAGATCGACAACAGTACGCAACTGGTACCTAATTTATCGACCCCGAAAGATGAAGGGCAAAGTCGACCTCGGCGGAATTTGAAATCAGAAAGTAAAGACGGACGAAGTACTGCTAAGCATTTCACCAAGCGTACTAACGTTTCTGCCAGCTCGCCGCCCTATACATACGTATATACACACACATGGTAGTAGTAGTAGTAGTAGTAGTAGTAGTAGTAGTAGTAGTAGTAGTAGTAGTAGTAATAGTAACAGCAGCAGCAGTGGCGACGGTAGTAGTGTTGGACAAATAATTTCAGCGTCGTGAGGAAGTGTGAGGTAGAGTGAGATGGGGGAAAAATCGAGAAAAAGTCTGCGAGTTGGGGAAACAACAGAGAGAGAGAGAGATAAAGAGAGTGAGAGTGAGGGGGAGAGGGAGGGAGAGAGAGAATGACGTGTGTAAGAGCAAAGGGAAGTGTCAATAAAATAGTTATAAAAAAATGTTTGCTGTAAATGTTAAAACGGCACATAAATAAAACGAAAACATAGGTGAGCAGTTCGCCAAGTTCAACCGCCTTGGATGTGTGTGTGTTTGTGTGTATATTCATATATATGTGTGTATGTGTATGTATACATGTGTATGTGTATTTGCGTATAAAACTTGTGTATACACAAACACGTACAGAAACGTGTATATATATACATATATATATATATATATATATACTGTCAGGATATAAATGTAAATATATAACTGAATGTTAACACGACTGCACACCCCCATACACACAGACATACACACATACACACACACGCATGCACCCATACATATATGTATATATATATTTGTAATATATGTGACAATTATTCGGTTGCCATGATAAAACTCCGAGTTTCGGATGCCGGTGCGGAACCCTACACCGGCATCTCTTCGAGTTTTATCTTGGCAACTGAATAATTGTCCCATATTATATTACAAATAAATTCCTCTATTTACATAATATCGAGGTCTCTTTCCTTCTTTTGTTGTCTTACCATTACCTTTAAACATTCAGAAAAGAGGTCAAGAACCGCCTTTGCGAAACAAGTCTGGGACCTCACAGGAAAAGGGATGCCATGTAACATCAAATGGCAAATTCTGGATAGGTCCAAGCTGTATATCAGAGGAACAAAGAGATGTGCTCTTTGCCTAGCAGAGAAGCCCCGGATATTGCAGGGATTAAAATCGCAGAGAACACTGAGTAGCAGTTATTATGTCGACATTTTGACGCCCGGCGCGAATCATCATAATACCGGTAACACTTTTGCAATATTCTGGAAAGAAAGGAGACGACGTATCAGTACATTTAGTCTGAACTTCCTGTATGTGTGTGTGTGTGTGTGTGTGCGTTTAATTAATAGCGACAACTTCATACCAAAAGGCTATCTTTATATCCATCTCAGCATGGATGTTTTGTTAGAACACCAAGTACTGAATTATTCATCTTGAGAGGACCTCTTATATGGACGCACTGAGCATGAAAGCACTCGTATTTATATCGTCGGCAAACAAGAATCGTCTTCTACGGGCACTGGAACTGCCTATTACGCAATTTTGACCCTCCGGTCTCTTCAGTTGCAGACTTCTGGTAGCCGTATAACAGCCAAATCTCATTGAATTTCAGTATCTTTTCAGGCAGTGACGTCGCAAATAGATTATCAAAAATAATTAATAACGATGCCGTTAGTAGACGATTCTCATCTGCCAATGATAAAAATGTGGTACATCATGCTTTTATGCACCATGCGTCCATATGAGATGTTCTCTCAAGGTAAATACTGCACTATTAGCCGCACTATTAGCTGTTCTAACAAAGCATCCATGGGTATAAAGATTGCTAATGTGTGTGTGTGTGTGTGTGTATGTGTGTGTGTGTGTGTGTGTGTGTGTGTGTGTGTGTGTGTGTGTGTGTGTGTATGAAAGTTATCCACTCTTGACTTAAAAAGACAATCACTGACCACTATCCATGCAAAATGTCAACAACGGCTGTACAAAACTTTTGGTCCAGTGAAGCTTATAAGACACCTCATAGACCCTCTCCACCCTATTGACATGTTCCAGAGACATGGTCCAATATTTAATGCCAATATAGGTCGCAGGCTCAGGATTGTGGGTACGCCATAATTTCAAGAGCAAGTAAAAGATTCTTAAAATGTCCAGTGCCATTCCCTGCATACCCGGTTTTATATCAGAGTGACCTTCTACAGACATGTTTTAATAAAAGCTGACGGTTGCCTCATTCCCAGGTCTTCCAGGCTGCCGAGCACCTACCCAGATTATCAAAGGGCCTGCCCAATTACAATATAGTCGTTGAATTTACACTAGGTTCATCCCTCCTTTTGAGAGGTCTTGTTTTTAGTCCTGCTGCGTCCTTAGCAACTCTCTTTAACAGGTTAGCCTAGTGGTGGTGGGAGAGGGCGGTCCTGTAACCGTAAACCCGCCCATACAACAGGTTGTATCCGACATAACATATATATATATATATATATATATATATATATATATATATATAGTGTGTGGTAAGTAGCTTGCTTACGAACAACATGGTTCCGGGTTCAGTCCCACTGCGTGGCACCTTGGGCAAGTGTCTTCTACTATAGCCTTGGCTCGACCAAAGCCTTGTGAGTGGATTTGGTAGACGGAAACTGAAAGAAGCCCGTCGTATAAATGTATATATATATGTATGTATGTGTATATGTTTGTGTGTCTGTGTTTGTCCCCCAACATCGCTTGACAACCGATGCTGGTGTATTTACGTCCCCGCGACCAAGCGGTTCGGCAAAAGACACCGATAGAACAAGTACTAGACTTACAAAGAATAAGTTTTGGGGTCGATTTACTCGACTAAAGGTGGTGCTCCAGCATGGCCACAGTCAAATGACTGAAACAAATAAAAGAGTATATATATATATATATATTATATATATATATATATATATATATATATATATATATATATATATATATATATATATATATATATATATTATATATATATATATGTTAATAAAATAGAACATATGCATATATATAAACATATATGTACGTACCTACCTCTACATGTACATATACACGCATATATGTGTACAGGACACCAAAAAGACGTCGAACACATAGAGAGACGAAAAACATAGACACAAACCAAGGAACAGGACAAGCAAAAAAAAGGGATACAGGACAATAAGCACAACGAAAAATCCCCTTCTTCAGTCGCTAAGGTTTCATCTACTCTACGTTTCGAAGGATAAAAGCGAGACGTATCTTCGAAGAAACTTCCTTCCTGCGAAAAGCAAATCAATTAAAATTCTGAGATCTTTTCGCAGAGGGGTAAAAAATGGTAAAAAAAGCAAGACGGTAACGACAGTACAAACATATAAACAGTAAAAAAATATATATATAAACAGTGGAAAAATAAATATATAACAGTGAGAGACAGGACAAGGAGAACAAGATAAGAAGGGCTGTTTACGCCAGACGAAAAAAGTATTGCAAACGCTGGATTATAGTGGACGACGAGAGAGAAAGAATGTCGACCAGTAGCCTTAGAAGGCGGGCGAGAAAAGACAGGATAGCAGTTACGACGGAAGTATCGTCGCAGATGGACGACGGGAATGGGGGAGGAGGAGCAAGAGGAAGAGAGAGAAGAAGGGGAATGGTGCGAGGAGAGCATGAAGAAAGGTGAGGGGGAGAGAGAGAATGAAGAATGAGAGAGAGAGGAAGAGACAAGTTAAGTGAGGGAAAAAAGACGAAAAAGGGAATGGGATAGAAAGAAAGAAAGATGCAGAGTCGCGTGAGAGTTAATATGTATATATATATATATACTAATTAATTAAGGGTTCAGCAACGATTTGCCTCACCACACACCGAATTTAGAAATAGCAGTCAAAAAGTGAGGCAAATCGTTGCTAGAAAGAATAGCCAAAACTTTTTGACTGCTATTTCTAAATTCGGTGTGTGGTGAGGCAAATCGTTGCTGAACCCTTAATTAATTAGTATTACTTAAACCTTCCTTGAATGGGTCTTTTACATGCCGAACTCTACTTGGTGAAATTAATGATTATTTCTAAATTAATTAATTTCACCCTATATTATTGATAATTGTATTTCATCCCAGTAAAAAAAAACCGTAGCATCTTATTTTGGTAGCACGCTGGCGGAAGTGGGGAGGTGATTTACTTTCATTCACCCTTTGAATTCGTTGGTACTGGTAAGGCTTACGCTCGCTCTGATACCATGAGTTGAGGTGATGTCTTTTAGTGCCTTCAAATTTAATACACAATTATTAATAATTGAGACGCAATTATTTATAATTGAAGAGTCCTACGCTGAGGAAGAAAATAGTCAGGTAAGACATAATTATTTAATTTTTATGCTCTACAATGACTTAATTCCGAAACGTACGTCCGTAGGTAACTTAATATAGAATGATTTCCGTCATTTCTTTCTCTTTTGCCTGCGTCGTTTGTTTTTTAAGTGCTTTGGCTTTACTGGGATCCCCCTTTTAAGTAGAAAGAATAGCCAAAACTTTTTGACAGCTATTTCTAAATTCTGTGTGTGGTGAGGCAAATCGTTGCTGAACCCTTAATTAATTAGTATTACTTAAACCTTCCTTGAATGGGTCTTTTACTTGCCGAACTCTACTTGGGGAAATGAATGATTATTTCTAAATTAATTAATTTCACCCTATATTATTGATAATATATATATATATATATATATATATATAATCAAAATAGGCAACAAGGATATCCAGAGATAATGCAGTACGACCGTTTCATGCGACTCCATTTAATTGAACAATACAAATATTACACCATTTTGAACTATATGGATAATACCATACTGAATTCTAGTGCCTTTAACTTAAGTACCATATTCCAACTGAATTTAATTTTACTGAACTTATATATATATATATATATTATATATATATATATATATATATATATATATATATATATATATATATATATATATATATATATATATATATATTTCGTTTTGGGATTTGGTTTGCAAGATTCTTTATATGAGTTCGTGTGTTGAAGCATATTCTGCTATGTCTGGGGAGAGTCATTCTCTTTTAGTGCCTTATTATTTAACACACTCACCGGTAAAATTTCCACTTATTTCTTATTTTTATTTTCTAAAATTTTCGTTGCGTCTTGCAACCTTTTCAATAGTCTTGACTCTGTCCGTTATTTACACTGCGTTCCCTTTTGTTTGTTTGTGTGCATGTGTGTAGGTCAGTGGGTCAGTATGTGTATGTGCCTATACATGCATGCATGTAGGTATGTATGTGTGTGTATTTGTATGTATGTGTATATGTGTGTGTATGCATATGTATGTATGTATGTATGTATGTATGTATGTATGTATGTATGTATGTATGTATGAATGTGTGTGCATCTGTATGTACGTATCCTGTATATTTATGTGCTTGCCTGTCCGTGATTGAGTATTTTCTATGTATGTGTGTGTGACCATGTGTTTGTATATGTATGCACCTCTGTCTCCTTGTGTGTGTGTGTTATGTAACTATGTACCATGTTTGTATGTATGGATGTGCATCTTTATATGTGTGGATCCATGTCTCCATATGTGTCTGATCATATAGTCTATATACCTATCCCTCTGTATATTGATCTGTTTATTTACATATCTAAATGTTTACATACAGAAATAAAAAATAAAAAATAATAATACAATATTTAAAAACATTTTTAAATATTTTAAAATATTTTAAAAATATAAAAAATATTTTTTAAATATAAATTTATTTTTTTTAATATTTAAAAGAAGGCATACATACACACTCACACCCACATACATACATACATTTATCTACCTGACAGTCCACTAACTATTCTACTCTACCTGTGTAAATTGTGGCTATGGTGGTATGGTATTTATTGTGTATATTTCCTATTTAATATTGGGGAGGTTTCATTTATAAGGACGTACTCCCGTGTTTGTCTGAGTGTTGGGTCTTTTGGGTGCATGGATAAGATGCGGATGTCAAGTTGACCCAAGTCACCTCCATGGTGGTCTTTGGCATGTTAGTAGAGTATGGAGGACTGTTTTCTGTCGTCATATTGTCTTAGATGTTCATTTATCCGTTCCGCAATGCTCCTAGACGTCTCCTCTATGTACATCATGTTCATGTCCTTACAAGCACCTTCTATGCATCTTATGCTGTAAACTACATTTCGAGTTCTACAGTTAATACCAGGGCTAATTCTGCATACCATGCAGTTATCATTGGTGCATATGGTATTCTTAAACGGGTACGTCCTACATAGTTGTGATCTGACGGAGTTCCCTGGCTTTTCAACAATTTTAATATTGAGTTTGGTCTCCTTCAGAGCTTTTCTAAATCTACGGGCTAGTTCTCCATGGGTTGTGGCCTCTACAAACATCACTCCTTGATATTTGTCGGTTTTATACCACGTGTTCGCCCTGTTTGCTTTGTCACAAGTTCTTTGTATTCTATTCCATTCTTTGTTTCTATATCTAGGGCAGGTACCACTGGTATCATTACGTATAATGTTATCTAATTTCTCTCTAGCCCCCCTGTATTCACGAACCCTATCTTTCTAATCATATCCAGAGAACTGAATGCGGTGTATGAAGTTCTGTATATGTTTCTTCATTTCATAGGGTTCACATAGTGGGGACACGTTGTTCATTATTCTAACTAGGTCTGCTATTAGTATGCTAATTTTCCTGTAGTGTGACAAAGCTGAGTTCTTGTGAACAACATATTTTGAAGTTACAGGTTTCATGTAATAAGAGTGGAGGAGCTGCACTCTATTGTTCACAGTCTCTAACCAAAGTTCAGTATCAAGTACAGGGAGTCTATTGTTAGGGTTCTTAGTGGGGTAATCTATAGTAACCTTGATACTTTGGTGAATGGAGTTAGCTATTTGCTGGATGCTCTCCATTACGTTCTTCTCAGTCTCTACATTACCGTCACTAGAGTTGGTTCTAACTATTATATTAATGTCATCTACATATCTACTGTAGAGTAGAAGAGTTATGGACTGTTCTGCTAACATTTGTTTAAATTTTATGTCCCACCATGTCATGAAGAGGCCAGTCACATCTCCAGCTATACCGACACCAATGGCTGCTCCTTGAACCTGCATGTAAAGTTTTTTTTTATTAAACTTTACTATGT
>NC_042998.1:151128787-151131287 GCF_006345805.1 Octopus sinensis | reverse complement strand
CGGGCTGTACGAACCCTTGTGACTTCAAGGGTGACGAAGAAATGGAACGGGGCAAGTAGCGTCCGGGCGGTCGACGGCAGCGAAATCCGTTGCAGAGGCAGCAGCAATGTAGAGATAGTGGTGCGCCGCGCGACGCTAAGGCTGCAGGTAATTGTGGCTGAACGCGTGATAGATGGGGTTGATGTGGTGATGGGGATGGACACCATCAACCGCCTCGGTGGCGTCAGTGTTTTGGGAAATGAGGTCAGGATCGTCAGAGAGAGCAAAGCCCCGCGAGGGACTGCGCCGCTTACACCATCGAGGACAAAGACTTTTAGGCGGCGTTCGATGGTCAGCGGTGGACGATAGAGTGGCGATGGAAGGACGAGCCCCCGATGCTGAAAAACAGAGTGAGCTGTTACCAGCATACCCTGAAAGGCCACGCCAGGGTTGAGTTTGAAGACGAGGTGGAGAGGTGGATCGAGGAAGGGGTCCTTGTCCCTTGGAAGGAGGAGGTAGCGGGCGGAGTGCTACCCCTGATGGCGGTGGTGCAGCCTACGAAGGGAAAAGTCAAACCGGTGCTGGACTTCAGGGAGCTAAACCAGCATATATCGTGTCACACGGGAGGTGAGGCGACAGACGTTTGTGGCGAGACGTTACGTGCGTGGAGACAGTCGACCGAGGCAGCGACGATTGTCGACTTGAAATTGGCATACTTGCAGCTCCATGTGAGCGACAAACTGTGGCGATATCAGCTGGTGCGGTACAAAGGTCGGACGTACTGTTTAACCAGGCTGGGTTTCGGGCTGAATTCCGCTCCGAAAATCATGGCGGCAGTGCTTAAGTCCGTCTTAGGGAAAGACGGCAAGATTAGAAAGGCCACCAGCTCCTACATTGACGACATTTTGGAGGACGAAACTGTAGTGCCAGCCAACGAGGTAGTTAGACATCTGGAGAAGTTCGGACTAATTGCGAAGCCACCGGAGTCGATGGAAGGGGGAGCCGCGCTGGAGCTGAAGCTGCGAAGAGATAGATCGGGTGAATTGGTGTTCCGGAGAGGGAATGAAATCCCAGAGCTGAGTTCCAGCGTCAGCAGGAGAGAGCTGTTCTTGGTGTGTGGGAAGTTGGTCGGTCACTACCCGATCGCTGGATGGCTGCGCACGGCGTGCAGTTACACCAAGAGACGAGCAGAGGGGGAGAGTTGGGGCGACAAGGTGGGAGAAGGGACGGTGGCGATGATGCAGGAAATCCTAGAGAGGACGAGAGCGGAAGACCCTGTCAGGGGCAACTGGTACGTTCCCAAGACGGAATGCGTGACCGTCTGGTGTGATGCTAGCAGTATAGCGATAGGGGTTGTGTTGGCAATCGAAGGCGCTGCGGTGGAGGACGCGGCCTGGCTTCGGAAAGCAGATGACTTCAACCACATCAATGTCGCCGAATTAGACGCGGTGCTGAAAGGGGTGAACTTGGCCCTGAAATGGGGGCTGCGCACAATTGAAATCCGAACGGATTCGGCCACTATGCTTGGCTGGGTAGGATCGGTGATTACCGGGGAAAGGAGAGTGCAGACGAAAGGTGCCGCGGAGATGTCCTAGCGCCGTCTAGGAGTTCTAGGTGAATTGATCGCCGAGTTCGGACTGAAGCTGAATGTGGTTTTCGTGCCTTGGGAGAAAAACAGGGCGGACGCACTGACCAGGGTGAAAAGAGCGTGGTTGGAAGAACGGGAGAAGGCCCGGAAAGGGATAGCTGCGGCGTGTCGGTTGGATGACTCTGAACTGAAGAGACTGCATGCTATGCATCACCTGAGTGTGGACAGGACCCTGTCTCTGGCGAAGAAAATTGATGCTGACGTCACTAGGAGAAGCATCCAGAAAGTGGTCGGGAGCTGCGACAGGTGTCAGTCTATCGACCCTGCTCCGTGTGGGCATGAACAGGGAAGCCTGTCGGTGGAGCACAACTGGAAAAGGCTAGCTGTGGATGTGACGCACTACCGTCAGGGAATGTATATCTCCATGGTCGACTGCGGGCCGGGCCGGCTGGCCATTTGGAGGGAGTTGAGAACGGGCACTGCTGACGAGATCGCGCAGATCTTGAACGAGATATTTTTAGAGAGAGGTCCCGTGGAAGAACTGCTGATGGACAATGGGGCGGCGTTTCGTTCGGAAGCATTGAGGGTTATGCTTGATCGGTGGAAGGTGCATTGCTTGTTCAGAGCAGCGTATAGGCCGAGCGGTAACAGGATCGTAGAGAGGCACCATCGGACAGTCAAGGCCATAGCGGAAAGAGGGCACATTTCGCCGCTTGAAGCAGTTTTTTGGTACAACTTGTCCCCCGATCCGGACAAGCTGAGGAATCTGTGCCGCAGAGAGCTGTATTTAAATCTGAATGGAGGCACCCGAGCAAAGCCCCGGAGGGCCACGAGGAAGAGAAGGGACCCGTTTGCATGAAAATAGGGGAGGAAGTCTTGGTTAAACCACCAAAGGCGCGCTGTACGTCTCAATGGAGCAGAGGAACGGTGACG
>NC_042998.1:151108787-151123787 GCF_006345805.1 Octopus sinensis | reverse complement strand
TCCGTACTTTATTTATCGACCCCGAAAGGATGAAAGGCAAAGTCGACCTCGGCGGAATTTGAACTCAGAACGTAGAGACAGACGAAATACCGCTTAGATTTTGCTCGGCGTGCTAGACAGCCGACAACTGATGAAGGGTCGTTTCTCTGTGTTTACCATTTTCCCTCTCGTTGTTTACGTATTTAACTCGCTTCTTTACGTATTTCATGTTGTTTACACATTTTTTCCATCTTTAATGCATTTTTTTGCTAATTTTTGGCTATAACTTTCTAAAAATGCTTATATAGTTATTTCCCTTACAACCCGAGCAACGCGGGCGATACTATTTGTATATATAGTATATATATATATATATATATCATATATATATATACTAAGCAATAGGGTTCAGCAACGATTGCCTTACCACATACCGAATTAGAAATAGCAGCAAGGGTTATAGCTATTTCTTTACTAGAAGAAATAGCTTAACCCTTTGACTGCTATTTCTAAATCGGTATGTGGTAGGCAATCGTTGCTGAACCCTATTGCTTAGTATACTTAAATTTTCCTCAATGAGGCTTTACATGCCGACGACTACTTGGTGAATTGATTTATTCCAAATTAATTATACCCTATTATTACGATAACTAATATATATATATATATATATATATATGAAATATATATATAATATATATATATATATATATGAAATATATATATATATAAATATATGAAAAAGATATATATATTATATGAAAAATTATCTAACAGAATATTCTTTTACTCTTACTTGTTTCAGCATTGACTGTGGCCATGCTGGAGCACCGCATTTACTCGAGCAAATCGACCTTGGTGGTGGTGGTGGTGGTCATGGTGGTAGTTGTAGTGGTGCTGGTGTTGGTCGTCGTGGTAATGGTGGTGGTGTTTGTGGCAGAGGTGTCCGTAGTAGTATATGACTGTGAAGCTGTCGTCTGGGTTCTTCCAATTTTTTCGTGTGTCGATGGCGCGGAGTTGGCGTCCATGCTCACACCTGCACCTGTGTTGCTTCTCCCCCTTCTTCCCTCCCTCGTGAAGCTGTGGGAAGGGAGTGTAAGGAAATCAACGTCGTAAAGTGTTGTCAAGGAGACCAGCGTTCTTTTAGAACAACGACTTCATGGCTTGAAGACACCAAAACAGAAATGGCTAAGAAAGCCCGAAAGCAATTCTACAAAATCGGGAAACACGCCACACAGGGAAGGTTTCCCGTGCAAAGAATTTGCACAACCGAATGTTTTAGTTGTTGCACAACTTTTACTTAAAAAATATTATCCAAACACAAACTTTTGAAGGCAATATTGTATGGCGATGGTACTTGTGAAATATGGTAATGGATTTAGTAGCCAAAAGGAGAGAGCAGAGGGATAGTATGGTGGTGGTGGAGGCGGTGGTAGTGGGAGCGGTGGTGGTGGTAGTGGCGTTGGTGCTGGTAGTGGTGATGGTGGTCGTGGTTGTGGTGGTCGTCGTGTTTGTGGTGGTGGTGGTGGTGTTGTTGTTGTTGTTGGTGGTGGTGGTGGGGGGTGATGATGGTGGTGGTGGTGGTCGTCGTCGTCGTGGTCTTCGTGATGGTGGTGGTGATGGTCATGGGCGTAGTGGTGGTGGTGGTGGTCATGGTGGTAGTGGTGATGGTGTTGGTCGTGGTGGTGGTGGTGGCTGAAGCTGTCGTCTGGGTTCTTCCAATTTTTTCGTGTGTCGGTGGCGGCGTTGGCGTTCATGCTCGCACCTGCACCTGTGTAGCTCCTTTCCTTCTTCCCTCCCTCGTGAAGCTGTAGGGAAGGCAGGGTAGGGAAATCAACGTCGTAAAGCGTTGTCAAGGAGACCAGCGTTCTTTTAGAACAACGACTTCATGGCTTGAAGTCGCCAAAACAGAAATCGCTATAAAAGCTGAAACAGATCCACAAAAACGGCAAAAACCGCCACACAGGGCAGGTTTCCTGTGCAAACAATTTGCACAACCGAATGTTTTAGCTGTTGCACAAATCTTTATATATAAAAGTCAAGTTGTGTGTCTGTCTCATACGATTTAGATTCCTAACTACTCCCACATTTTGCGGTGCAGTTTAACCAAAACCGGGCATCTTATAGTCATGATTCATATCGAGCCCTTCTGGGTATTAGCACCCGTCTACGATGAGTCTACGATTAAAAAAAAAAATTTCCATAATTTTTTCCATTTTAATGCATTTTTTTGGCTATTATATAAGGGAAGTAACTCTCTAAAAATGTCTACGATGAGTCAACGATTTTAAAAAAAATTACCATAATTTTTAATGCATTTTTTTGCTATTTTTTGGCTATAACTCTCTAAAAATGCTTATATAGTTATTTCCCTTACAAACCCGACCAACGCCGGGCGATACTGCTAGTATAGTATAAATGCACATGCTAGTAAATATACATCACGAACTCCATAGTTTCCGTAGATTTATATAAACAGACAAATTGCTGAAAATGGAATTAATGACTTCCTTTATTTACAATGTTTATTTCTTTATCTAAAACCACTACAGTTTTTTCGATGCATTCTTACACCTGTAGTGAGGTTTGCAGTCATTATCTTACAACCCAGATGGAGAATGCACCGCCTCAGTTGATTACTTAGATAAGTTCTTCGCTAGATACGCTTGCCATCTCGTTCAGTTTGGTAATACACATCTAGAGTGGTGTGTCTTTCCAGCCGTTCGCAGACAGAAGGTGTATTAATTTGACCATCACGTCTGTCTTCGCTGTGATTACTCCCAGAATCTGAGAACATACAGAAAGTGGGCTGCGGAGAGAATGCAATATGCCCAGTCTGATCCCTTATCACTGCAGGTTCTGTTGTGGAGTCTTCAATCAGACGGTTACACGGAGCTGTGGGGCACAGGGCCGGTGCTAGGAAGTACTGGACCCAATTAGAGAATTGCCAGTGGTGGTAGGGTGTCTCTACTCTACAAAAGCTGAAGTTTAATGTTTTATGCTTTTTGTAGTATGCCAGTCCCAACCAAAAAGTGCTGAGGGCTTGAGGCCCCACCATTTGTCACGATGATATTCCTAAAAATTTATCATGGTGAACTCTGTTCGAGCGTGTGTGCGGGGCACTCTCTTGGCGCGGGGCCCAATTTGAATAAATCTCTTTAATTGGTTTAAAACCCGACCTGGTTGGAATATGTTCCGTCATGTGGTTGCGCCGGGCGGAATGTGTAACAGTATTTCTGTCTTTACGTTCTGAGGTCAAATTTCGCCGTGGTCGACTTTACCTTTAGGTTGATGATGCGCAGACACGCGCTGAGACTGCGACATCTCCGGCTCTATGTAGACGACGGTGAACAGGTGTGATCGCCGTTTGTGAGGCACACTTCCCCGCAACTCGTCTCCATGACCGAACTGCAGTCGTGGATCAGAAAGAGGCCGAGGAAGGGCGAATGGCACCGCGAGTGTCGCATTGCTCTCTAGCAACTCTGCCGTCCCGAGTCGACCTTGAGCGACTTCAACACCACCAAAGCATTCTATAGGGGATTAGTGGAGGGGAGGTACGACGACGAGCTTGCGGCGAATTGGGCGTCGACGAGGAATACCTGACCCGCCTGTTCAGGACGACTTTCGGGCCAGGACCTATGGACAACTTCCAGAGATCCCTGGCCTGGCAGTGCTACCGAGAAGCTCTACCCGTTCGGGATAAGCTCTACAGACACGGCTCGAGAAACACGAGGCCGACCTGCCCGAGATGCGGTCAGAGCGACGAAACCGTTCTGCATGCACTCGGGCAGTGTCCAACCATTTCCGACCTGTGGGCTTATGTCGAACAACTGCTGTCACGTGTGGGACGAGTCGGTTTATCAGCCGGGTCTATCGTCAATATCGCCACACCTCCTTCCTTCAAACGGGAATGTATCTCAAAAGAATGCATTCGGTGGACGTGTCTGAAAGGATTAGAGACAAACACTTTCCTCTCTGGTCAATCTCTCATCAACTTCTTCAAGTATCACTTGAAAAGGAAAGTGAGAGTAGAGAGGCAAGTTTTGTCTAGCGAATGTTTAAAAAAAAGATGGATGAATGTAGCAAGGATGGCACGTATGAATGACGAAGCCACCCTGAGCATAATCCTATGAACCCGGAAAAATTTAAAACAGAGAGTTACTTACTTGCAAATGTGTTAACATGTGACATTAATGACCGAGGTTACCATGGTCTTTACCGGAGGCTTTTCTTTCCATGGATAAACCTTATCTGCTTCCCCTTTACACTTTACATCATGACATTTCTGTGATACACGATCCCTATTGATCGTTTTTTTCTTTTCATTTTTTCTTCCCCCTTTTTCCTTTTTTCTT
Source organism: Octopus sinensis (assembly GCF_006345805.1). Lineage (NCBI taxonomy): Eukaryota > Metazoa > Mollusca > Cephalopoda > Octopoda > Octopodidae > Octopus > Octopus sinensis. The sequence continues at coordinate 151,119,453 of NC_042998.1, read as the reverse complement.
CCCCCTTTTTCCTTTTTTTCCTCCCTTTTTGCGATCCCTTTTCATAGAAAACCTACCCCATTTTTTCCTCCCCCAAAAGCTCTACTTTGTAATTTGTCCCTTCTGTGTCCAGCCCTGTGTGGCTAATAAAGAAACATATATATATGTAACAAATTAATAAATAAAACATATGCATATATACATACATATATGTAATTACTTACATCTACATGTATATATACATGCATACATGGGTACAGGACACCAAAAAAACGTCGAACACAATGAGAAACGAAAACATAAACACAAAACCAAGGAAATGGACATTTTTCTTAAACAACGAAAAAATAGAGTACAGGACATACAACACAAGGAAAATTCCCCTTCTTCAGTCGCCTCTGTTTCATCTACTCCGCGTTTCGAAGGTCAAGGCGAGACACGACTCCGGTCAAACATTCCTTCCCGTAAAAAGCAAATTAAATAAAATTTGAGATTTTTTTGCGGAGAGGTAAAAATGGTAACAAAAACAGGACAGTAAAGACAGTACAAATTATAAATAGTAAAAGACAGGGCAAGGAGAATAACAGTGACACAAACAATGAGGGCTGTTAAGCCAAACGAGAGAAAATATTACGAACGCTTGTTGAGAACGGCAGAAAGAGAGAGAGACATTGAAAAGCCGTCTACGCTCGAGGGAAGCGAGGTCAGAAAGACAGTAGTTATCTCGTCGCTGGTCAACGATGGGGCAGAGGAGGAGTAGGAGAGAGGGGGGAAAAGGGAATGGTTGTAGAGAAAACCAGAAAGAATGAAGAATGAGAGAGAGAGAGGGGGAGAGACAGTAAGGTAGAAGAAACGGAAACCAGAAAGAATGAAGGCTGAGAAAGGGAGGGGGATAGAAATGTTAAGAGTGCGCATCATTATTAATATTGAGAACCAACTTACTTAGAAATGGATGCGTGCGTTCCGTCATATAATAACAAATTAATAAATAAAACATATGCATATATACATACATATATGTACGTACCTACCTCTACATGTATATATACATGCATATATGGGTACAGGACACCAAAAAAACTTTGAACACAATGAGAAACGAAAACATAAACACAAAACCAAGGAAATGGACATTTTTCTTAAACAACGAAAAAATAGAGTACAGGACATACAACACAAGGAAAATTCCCCTTCTTCAGTCGCCTCTCTTTCATCTACTCCGCGTTTCGATGGTCAAGGGGAGTCACGACTTCGGTGATATATATATATATATATCTGTAAAATAATATATGACAATTATTCAATAGCCAAGATAAAACTCTGAGTTTCGGATGCCGAGGTGGAAATCCACAACACCATCTCTTCGGTTAACTGGCCATCTGAAAAAATATATATATATATTATGTACTGCTGGCTTAGCAATCCATAATACGAGGTATGTATGAAACATTGTGAGCCTTCAAGGCCTTTGAGCCTTGAGTCCCACTGCGTGGCACCTTGGGCAAGTGTCTTCTACTATAGGCTCGGGTCGACCTAAGCCTTGTGAGTTGATTTGGTAGACGGAAACTGAAAGAAGCCCGTTGTGTGTATATGTTTGTGTGTCTGTGTTTGTCTCCCCAACATCGCTTGACAACCGATGCTGGTGTGTTTACGTCACCGTAACTTAGCGGTTCAACAAAAGTGACCGATAGAACAAGTACTAAGCTTACAAAGAATATGTCCTGGGGACGATTTACTCGACTAAAGGCGGTGCTCCACCATGGCCACAGTCAAATGACTGAAACAAGTAAAAGAATAAAAGAGTAAAGAGAATATATATACAGGGTGCGTAAGGCATTTGAAGACATACCTTTTTTGGGTCCTTGCTACATTTTAATGCTAATTCTGTATAATCTTTGTTTCAGAAAATAATATTGCCTGACTGTCAGAAATGAAGAAGCATGCTGTTATTGTGGTTATAAAGGCTGAGCATAGCAATTTAGAAATATCTTGATTTTTCAAAGTTGCCAGATCTTTCGTCCACAAAGTTGGAAATGCATCACCAGTATCTGAAATCATCAGAACATTTGAATTTATCCAGCAAGTTCAACAGCCCATGAGGTCAATTGCAAAAGATCTCCATGTGTCAGAAAGAACAGTCAGAAATGTTGTCCACGAAGACATCAATTATAAGTCTTATATGATGAGGAAAGGTCAACTTATCAGGAAAAACAAAACAAAAGAAGATCACTACATCAGATCTAAAAGATTCTTAAACAAACTGAAAAATCCAGCAGAAGATTTCATTTGGTTTTTCTCAAACGAGAAAACTTTGAACAAGATCTAAATGTTAACAGAAGAAATGACAGATGGTTATGTGCAGACCCTTCTGAAGTTCTAAGTGTTATGCATACAAAATTTCATGCAACTGTCATGGTTTTAGGGGTTGCCAGCAATGAAGGACATGTGATGCCTCCTTACTTCTTTCTACAAAGCCTTAGAGTTAATCTGCCTCCTACATTGATGTCCTGCAAACAATTGTTAGTTAAGCCCTGGATAGACTGAGTGCAATGGAAGGCCATACACATGGTTCTAGTAACACAGGAATGGATGGCTGAAAATTTTCATGATCACATAACCCCTAACATTTGGCCTCCTAATTCCCCAGATCTCAATCCATGTGGAGTGTTGTTGAGAGAAAGTTCAATGAATACGCCCATATCACCTAAGCTTCTTTGAAAGGTGCCATAGTCAGAGTAATGTCCAAAATGAACTAGAATCACTTAATTCGAGCATATAGAATCAGTTGTTGAAGCTGAAGGGGGCTTTATTGAATAACATTATAGAAAAGGTTTATTTTATCCTCATAGCATTTTTTGATAGATAAAATTATTATCTGTTATGTTTTTTTATAAACATAAATCTGTCCTCAAATATCTTACGCACCCTGTATATGTGTGTGTGTGTAAGTGTGTGTGTGTGTGTGTGTGTGTGTGTGTGTTACATGCGTTGGTAGTCACCTCCTCTCTGACAGTACACTCATCCACGCACCATAAACGCACGCACACACTCTCACTCTCTCTCCTCGCACACACACACACACATGCTCAAACACAGACACTCACACATACACTACACACTCGCGCACGCACACACACACACACACACACACACAACCACGCGTAGCCTTACACCCTCCCTCTCCCTCTTTCTCCCTCTCTCTCCTTCCTTTTCTCACCCCCACCCTAACACACAGTAACACACATACGCACCCATGCAAAGACTAGAAAAGAGCAGCAACCCCTAACCATTAAACAGGGCAGTTTGAGAATGGCTATTAGCATCATGTTTCTAGATTGTTCCATTTGAACTCAGAGGAAGCGGGATGAGTACAGTAAGATTGTTTACCTTTTCGAGACACATGGAAACCTAAAGAAGCCACCACAGCGCACTCAATTCGAACTTGAGCCAGACATTTTCCTTCGTATTGCGGGCGCCATTATGATGACCTGAATTCGTTAGACGAACTCTATCGCTCGATATATGCCGTCAGCCAGTCGACGTCCGCTTTGGTGTCACGTTCTAAGTCTATCATTACACACACGCACACACACAGACTCTCACACACATACACGATGTATATATATATACATAGAAATACTGAGTATGTATTTATTTATATGTATCAATGTAAGTATGTACGTACATATTTATATGTATATTCATTCGGATGTGTAGGTGCGTATTGTATCATGCATGTTTGAAAATGTTTTTTAACTATTTAACTATGTGTGTATGTGTGTTCGTGCACGTACAAATAATTATGTACATATGCTCGTACACACACCTATATATATATATATATATATATATATATAGATATATAGAGGAGAGAGAGAGAGAGAGAGATACATATATATTCATATTCGTGTAACATCGTCCGTTTTTCTGTCGTTTTCTTCCAAGGAATCTAATACGCTTAGCTTAGTTTTTCCTTGGGGCTGGCCAGATTGGAGCAATCTCAAGATTAATCAGCCGAAATTGCGAGGATGATCCGGTTCTTGACTGAAGATTGAAGGCTTCCAATGTCCCGTCCGTGTTTTTTGTATCGTCTTCTAAATGTTTTGCGTTCTTGTCCCCGTTTGTATTTTTTAATACATATCTATCTATCTATCTATCTATCTATCTATCTATTCTATCATCTATCTATCTATCTATCTATCTATATATATATATATATATATAATATATATATATATATATATATATATAACACAAACATATATATATATATATATATATATTATATACACACACACATATATATATATATGCGTTTTGTCCCCCTTTTCTCTCTCTCTCTTTTTCTTTTCCCTCTTCTCTGTCACGTGACTGTTGGCCGAAATCTGCCTTTCAGCTCCTGACCCTCGTCGTGTTAACATCGTTGTTCTTCGTCCGCCGCTATAAGGCTTTTTCCAATGCGCCAGAGAAAAAATTTGTTTGCTTGTTATCAGGTAAGACACTTGTTGTTTTCACCGTTAATGCTTCTGTATTTCATGTTTCTGTATTCCATTATTGTGTTTTTTGTTTTTTTTATATCTGTCCTTTTGCTGTCCTGGTGTTCGTATGCATTCGATCCTTCTTCCAGGAAATCTACGCTTCCAGCTTAGTTTTTCTTGGAGGGCTGGCCGTGATCTAGTAATCTCAAGATTAATCAGCCGAAATTACTACGATGATCCGGTTCTTGACTGAAGACTGAGGGGTTCGAATGTCCTGTCCATGTTTATTGTATCGTCTTCTATGAGTTATACGTTCTTGTCCATGTTGTATTTTTCTACATACCTTAATATATATATATATATATACACATATGTATATTCTTTTATTTTTTATTCTTTTACTTGTTTCAGTCTTTTGACTGCGGCCATGCTGGAGCACCACCTTTAGTCGAACAAATCGACTCCAGGACTTATTCTTTGTAAATATAGAACTTATTCCGTCGGTGTCTTTTGCCGAACCGGTAGTTTACGGGGAACGTAAACACACCAACATCGGTTGTCAAGAGATGATGGGGGAGATACACAAGCACACACACACACACACACACATACATATATATACGACGGGCTTCTTTCAGTTTCCATTTACCAAATCCACTCACAAGGCTTTGGTTGGTCCAAGGCTAGAGTAGAAGACATTTGCCAAGATGCCACGCAGTGGGCCTGAACCCAGAACCATGTGATTGGGGAGCAATCTCCTCACCACACATCTTTGCCTGCATATATATATATATATATATATATATATATATATATATACATATCTTTTATCTTTTACTTGTTTCACTCATTGGACTTCGTCTATCCTGGGGTACCTATTTGAAGGGTTTAGTCGAACAAATCGACCACACCATTTGTTTTTGTAAACTTGGTACTTGCTCTAAGGGTCTTTCGTGCTGAACCACTAGATTATGGAGATAACACCAGTTGTCAAGAGGTCGTAGAGGGAAAGCATAGATCACACACACACACACACACACACACACACACACACGCACACACACACTATCACACACACGTGTGTCGTTTGCGATTTCTTCTCCATCTTTGGACTTTTCCCTTTCTGCGTTCCGACGGAGAGCAATGTTCGAAACGCCAAACTCTCTCCTTTCACCGAAGCGTCAAGCTAATACATTTCTTGCGCACGTCTTCATGCTCGTTGTTTCTATTTTTATTTGTATTGTTTGTTTATTTGAATTTATATATAAATATATTCATATATCATTTATATTATATATATATATATTTAGATATATATTATAATAAGAGATATATATATATATATATAGTGCGGTTCAGCACAAAAGACCCATAGAGCAAGTACCAAGCTTACAAAAACGTATGTATGTATATATATATACTTTGGGTATGGTAGATGAGTTCAGCAAAAATTTAGATTCAGATGAATATGGTACCTAAGTTGAGGCACCAGAATTTAGTATGGTATTTTATCCATACAATTTCAAAGTAAGGTGATTAAAATCAAAATAAGCAACAAAGATATCCAGAGGTAATGAAGTACGATCGCTTCATGCAACTCCATTTAATTGAACAATGCAATCATTACATCAATTTAAAATGCAGAGCAATCTGTGCAGCTGAAGATTGCTCTGCTTTTAAATTGATGTAACGATTGCATTGTTCAATTAAGTGGAATTGCATGAAACTATATATATATATATATATATATATATATATATATATATATATATATATATATATATACATATATATATGTATGTATGTATGTACATACCTACATATATATGTATATATACATGCATATATGGGTACAGGACATAAAGAAAAACGTAAACTACAATGAGAAACGAAAACATAAAACAAAAATATAAACAGAGAAGCGAGACATGCAACATAAAGAATATTCCCCTTCTTCAGTTGTCCCTGTTTCATCTACTCCGCGTTCAAAGGCAAGGACAATACGCGACTTCGCTGAAACAGTTCTTCCCGCAAATCAAATTAAATAAAATTTGAGATTTTTTTGCGGGGGGTGAAAGTGGTAACAAGAACAGGACAGTGAGAACAAAACAGTAAAAACAAACGGTGAGGGCTGTTAAGCCAAGATGATATATATATATATATATATATATATATATATATATATATATATATATATATAAAACATTATTGGTGAATTGAAGAAATGGAGCTGAACGCAGATTGAACAGAATCGTTTTATTTCATTCTACACGTGTTTCGAAAGGCACAAATTTGTGCCTTTCGAAACACGTGTAGAATGAAATAAAACGATTTCTGTTCAATCTGCGTTCAGCTCCATTTCTTCAATTCACAATAATGTTTTAATTTCAATTGTCCGCACCAACGCACGGTTGCAACGCCAGATGGTTGTACCTCCAACCGTGCTGTTTACTGCTGTGATTTTTGCTACTAAGGTATCGGTTAAACTTTTGATTAATCTACTACAAGATTATTCATCTTTCTATTTCACATAATATATATATATATATATATATATGAGCTTCTTTCAGTTTCCGTCTACCAAATCATCTCACAAGGTTTTGGTAAACCCGAGACTATTGTGGGAGACACTTGCTCAAGGCAACACGTACTGGACTGAACCGGAATGTGGGTAGGAAACATACTTGTTAGAACATAGTCACGTCAGCACCTGTATGCATATATTTCTATATATAAGCGTTAGACATAATATATTTCGTCGGTCAAAATGGTTACGAAATAAGTATTTTTATTCACTCTCAAACTTATCTTTGAGTTCTTTATTTTAAGTGACAGGACATACATTCTTTAAAATTGTCACACTCTGGAATATATAGCTATCTATAGCTGTAATAATATCTATATCTATACATATATAAATATATCTATCTATCTATCTATCTATCTATCTATCTATCTATCTATCTATCTATCTATCTATCTATCTATCTATCTATCTATCTATCTATCTATCTATCTATCTATCTATCTATCTATATCTGTCTGTCTGTCTGTCTGTCTATCTATCTATCTAAATATCTATCTTATTTTATTAAAATGGAAAAAATAATCACAAATTATTTCTCAGTTTCGGGTAGATAGATGGATATACACAATTATATACATATGTATGCATATTTTTATATATATGTATACACATGTGTCTAATTGCTCTCTCTCTCTCTCTGCACATACACACACATATAGTGTGAATGAGAGAGAGCGAGAGAGAGGGGGAGAGTTATATAGATAGATACAAAAATACATTCATACATACACACACACACGCGCTTTAAATTACAGTTAACTAACAATATATTCTCAACCAATATATAGACGTCCACCACAGACGAACATTCAATGAATTTATAGTTGTTGTAGTAGTAATCTCCTCAGCGAATCTGTCACTTATATCGGTAAGTTGCCAAAGAACTCGCCAACCGAATTACTACACAAACCCATCATAAATATGGCACTAAGTTTTATGACTATCGCGGGCGACTGTGTGCACCAATCACGTGACTCACTGATTGCTAGAGAGACAGTGAAAGAAGTCGAGACATAACCACCGTCATTTATGATCCATTATAGTCGCCACTTCCAACCAGAAACCAACCCATTTTCAGTTCTTTCTTACCCATTTCCTCTCCCCTCACCCTATACAGATATTACATCTCCCCTAAGTAGTCATAATTATGGGATCTCGCTGTCCACGCGCTCTCCTTCTCCCTCTCTCCCCTTCTTTTTGTCTCTCTCACTCTCTTTCTCCGATGCAACATTTTTTCCTCTTTACAGCGTTTATTTTATTGACAATGTTTAAAGGTGAATAAACGTTCATAATTTGACCGGCGGCGTCTGTGATGGTAATGGCGGCGGCAGTAGAGGCGGCGGCGGCGGTGGTAGAGGTGGTAGCTGTAGTGGTGGCGATGGCAGTGGTAGTGGTTTTTAGTCATGGTGTCTATGGTTGTAGAGTGGTAGTCGTGGTGATAGTGGTGATTGTGGTGGTGGTCGTGGTCGTGACTGTGATTGCGATGTTAATGATGATAGAATAGTGTTGGTGGTAATGGAGTGATGCTGATGGTGACTGTGATCATACGGACAGACAGTTAGACATTACAAACACACATGAAGAAATAGGCGCATTCATACAATCAAATACATATTCAAACACATACATAGTGAAACACACATATACTCAAATACACATACGTAAACATAGACATAAAAACACATGCATAGATACGCATTCTAACAAACACAGATGCACGCATACAAATTTATCCAAATATACACAGAACTATGGAACCACTCCAACGCTGGATCCTCTACCTATAGTTTTCATACTCTTTTATGGCAAACAAAATATTTAGATCTAGATTCTAATAAAAATCATGTTTCTCTGTCTGTCCACCACATTATTTCAAGTATTTAATGAAACAAAAGAGTTTTTCGAGGATTTGAAAGGCTCACTGTTATAACGTAATTTCAATAATTATTGTACAACACTGAAAATTAAAAGAAGATAATATATTTGACTTTTTTTTTCCTTTCCTCTATATTCCGTTTGAACATTTCGATATGTATCTATTATAATTTCAAAATTAGTTATATATATCTATTATGATTTCATAATTTAGATAAGAGGCCGATGATTTTTTAAATATTATTTGGTGAAAAAGAATAAAAGACAGTGAATCAATTTATTTATTGAAATCGTAGTTGCAGCTTAAGGAAAAATAAAGTTTGTCTCTTATTTTTGATTAAAGTTTAATATATACATGCACATCATCGAAAACAAAAAAAGAAAAAAGGAAAAAATAGTGACCGTGAGTATTTCAGTCCCAAACACATCAACAGACTGTACGATGAAAAAAAAAACGATATAGATGAAAACACTGGCAGAAGAAAGAAAAACTTAATGAAATTAGTGAGAGGTTTACTAAAATCTTCAGTTAGTAAAACAGTTTCTTTTACTCTAAACCTATTCCGATTGTTGAAATATAGTCTCTTCTACAACTTGAAACTGCATATTTTTGAAGTGGGTAAACCATTTTACAAAAACTTTCTGTTACTATTACAGTCAATCCTGGTGCTTCTAAGATGAAGATATTATTTTAAATTTGTATATTTCTCGCTACATGACAATTTTGACATTAAAAATAAATGGTCCTGAAAACATTCCTGACGCGAATAAGAATAATTTACAGAAACTCACCATTTACCACTTTGTTTATGTTACAGAAATATTCCAGACAAAATTATTATCAAATAAAATTCCTTATTAACATTCATCTGTCTTACACAATCACACACACACACACACAAACACACACACACACACACACATAAACACACGCACACACACACACACACTCAAATACACATATACGTATATATATATATATATTTATATATATATTTATTATATATATATATATATATATATAGAGAGAGAGAGAGAGAGAAAGAGAGAGAGTATAAAAAGGATACGTTATCAACGTTATATATACATATATACAGGGGTTGGACAAAATAATGGAAACACCTTAAAATTTCAAACAAATTTATTTTAATATGGGGTAAGACCGCCTTTGGCAGTAATTACAGCTTCAATTCTACGAGGTATGGACTCGTACAAAGTTTGAAATTTTTCCAAAGGAATTTTTGTCCATTCTTCAGCTAAAACAGTCTCCAGTTCTTGTAGCGATAATGGTGGAGGATATCGACTCCTTTCATGTTTTCTAAAATGCACCATAAATGTTCAATAATATTGAAATCTGGGAACTGTGGCGGCCAGATAAGATATTCAACTTCACTAGAATGTTCCTCGTGCCATTCAGTAACAACTTTCGCTGTGTGAATTGGTGCATTATCATCCTGAAAGATTGTGTGTCCCCCCCCCCGGAAACAGTTCAGCAACCATAGGATAAATTTGATCAGATAAAAGTGGGAGACAAAGACAGTCACAAGGACACACACACATATCTATTTTAACGTGTATAAGGAACCCTCGTGTATAAGGAGCCCCCTTTTTTGTGTGTTGTGGGGGACTTAAAATTTGGAAAAAGGTTTTGTAAGGGATTATAATACTATCTATGTATAAGAAATTTCCATATTTTTAACCTAATTTTTTAACACAAGAACGGTTCCTCACACACGTTAAAATACAG
>NC_042998.1:151096287-151103787 GCF_006345805.1 Octopus sinensis | reverse complement strand
ACAAAGAAATAATTAGACGTAAAATATTAAAATTATTAGAAATGGGAACCAGTTGTGAAAATATTATCAAGGGGCTAGCAGAAGATCGCCTGGAGAGTGGTCTTTCTGCTAGTATGAATATATATATATATATATATATATATATATATATATATATATACGAGAGCTAGTCTATAAGTATTAGGACTGTTGCCATAGTAACGATGCTAAAGCACGCAGAGTAAAGACCATGCGCACTAAATTTTAACGTTCTAGCTCACTTCCACTGTTTACACCACTACTTGGAAGGAAGGTGTGTAGCATATGATCATCGCGTTGATCACGACAAAGAAAATTGTCATGGGGATACCTGCTCAGAGACTTACGCAAATTTGCAGAAAGTGTATGGAGAGGAGTATATGAGTCACATACAAGTGTACGAGTGGTTCAGACGTTTCCAATATGGCCGAAAAATGTGATATTGACGAGCGTTTTGTGAAACCCGGAACCAGCAGAACTGAGAAAAACATCGCAGATGTGCGAGCAGCTGTGAGGTGAAATCATCGAATCACCATCCGTGAGTTGTCAGAGGATATGCAGATTAGTTATAGTCCAGTTCATTCCATTATCACTGAAGATTTGGGTATGAGCCGTGTGTCTGCCATGTTTGTGCCAAAACTGCTTTCAGCTGACCAAAAAGACACTCGGGTTTCAGTTGCACAAAATCTCCTTAATTGTGTTGAGAACGATGAAAATCCGTTTGAAAAATTTGCGTAGGCCCCTGAGCAGGTAACACCTGGCTTTTGACAAAATTTGATGCAGATTCTCTGCTCGACTTTCACTGTCATGATCGATGCGACGATCACACTACGCATGTTACTTCGAAGCGCTGCTGTAAACAGCGGAAGTGAGCTAGAATGTTAAAATTTAGTGGGTATGCACAGTAGAGTTCAAGAAAAATCTGTGCCAAGCGGTTTTACTCAATCTGCTCTAGCTTCGTTACTATGGTAACAGTCCGGATACTTATTGATCAGCCTTCGGGTATATATATATATATATATATATAGCATATGACTGTCGCGGCAAGACTGAGTCGAGTAAAAGAATAAAAGAATATATATATATATATATATATAATATATATATATATATATATATATATATATATATAATATATATATTATATATATATATATAATGATAGATAGACAGATGGATAAATGGATAGATAGATGCATGTATGTCAGTGTGTGTATAGCAAAATGTAAATTCATATTCTTATGTATGAATATCAATATGAACATAAATACTAGAGAGAGCGGGGAGGGAAGGAGAGAGAAAACAGATGGTGGGAAACGTAAAAATTAAAGCAAGTTTTTCTAGTTTGAGATCAGGTAATTATTTTAATGACGGCCATTATGAAAAGAGCTGAACGGTTAATATGCAGACGTTGTTGGAAAGGAGTGTTATGTGAGCGGGAACGGATGATAAACGGTTGTTGGTATAGGAAAGTAACAGATCTGTTACACACCTCAATACTCTACACTTCATATTTCTTCAGCACACCTTTCTATCAATTAAACAATACCGCCACTGTAAGACTTTTATCAGACTGGTACAAAACAGGATAGAAACGATAGACTTGATTTTATTTGTTTTATTCAACATACATAGGACCAGACATGTCTAGGATCAATGACGTACCAGCCATGACCATTTTGTCACTATTTCCTCAAAGTGTATCAAATATTACATTAGCTGATGTGGTCATTTTGTTTTCTTCTAGAAGATAACGTGTGATTTGCGAAAAATTTGGTTACTATTTCTAGCGACCCTATTAGGTGTGTAGATTGGTGGGTTACTTTAGATCAGTGATTTTCAACTTGGGTTCATATGGCTTCTGAGAGCTCATGTAAGATTTTGGGGGGTTCACGCAACAAAATAGTAAATTAGGGATCCACAATGGTATTTTAAGGGCTCCTGACAAAATTTGGCTTTAGATATATCTATTGGTATGTATTGCAAGACACAGGTTTCTCTAATATTTTACATAGTTCAACCTATACAAGTTTATGTGTGGAAAGCAAAATAGGAATTTAGAAAGTAGTTTCTATAATTAGAGTTTAAACATTGGATGACTCTGGGGACCCACCAGAAGAAAATAGAAATCGAAGGAGTCCATAGGTAAAAATGGATGAGAACTCCTGCTTTAGATGCCGATATATTAATATGGAAGTGATGGAAAGCGAAATGCTGGCAAAAACGTTAGCACGCCGGGCGAAATGCTTAGCGGTATTTTGTCTGTCTTTACGTTCTGAGTTCAAATTCCGCCGAGGTAAACTTTGCCTTTCATCCTTTCAGGGTCGATAAATTAAGTACCAGCTACACACTGGGGTCGATGTAATCGACTTAATCCCTTTGTCTGTCATTGTTTGTCCCCTCCATGTTTAGCCCCATGGGGGCAATAAAGAAATAAGAAACTTTAGCACGCCGGGCGATATGCTTAGCGGTATTTCGTCTATCTTTACGTTCTGAGTTCAACTTTGCCTTTCATCCTTTCGGGGTCGATAAATTAAGTACCAGTTGCGTACTGGAATCGATCTAATTGACTGGCCCACTCACCCCCTCAAAAATTCGGTCCTTGTGCCTAGAGTAGAAAAGTATATGGAAATCATGGGAGGTGGGGACGCAGTCGTGAAAGTAGATGATGATGATGATGAATGTGATGGTAGTGGTGGTGGTGGTGGTGGTGGTGGTGGTGGTGGTGATGCTGATGCTGGTTTAGTAATAGTGGTTGGAGCAATAACGATAGGTGGTGGCGGCGGCGATGGTGATGGTGGTCATGTTATAGTAATTGCTATTATTGTTGTTAGTGGTGGTAGTGGACCACGGGCATATGGCGTAGTAGTTAAGAGAGTGGGCTACTAGCCCCAAGACTCCGAGTTCGGTTCCAGGCAGTCACCTGAATGATGATAATAATAATAGTTTTTTTTTTTTAATTTATGTATTAGACATTCACTAGTACAACACAAAAAAACCCCCAAATATATGGCACACTAGGCATAACAACAACGTGAACTTCCAGCCTGTTGTCTCTTAAGGTCTCTGGGTGAGACTTGGAGCCAACTTGTACAGACATAAAGCAAAAGTCAAACATAGAATAATAATAATAATAATAATAATAATAACAACAGCAACAACAACATCGAAAAATATCTTAGGAGTGAGAATCCAGGTTCGAAATTTCCCCAAGACACCTGATGAAGGCTGGAGGATATATCAGCCGAAACATTGTGTTAACAACAAACAAGATGAGGACAAATATCTGTCAAATGTAAATAATGTAAATACTGTGCATAATTCCTCATCTCTTAAATATAGAACTGTAATAGCTGTTTCAACGGTTTTATATCAGGAATCTTGCAAGCCCAAATTCATAAACGTATTCTTTTATTCTTTTACTTATTTCAGTCGTTTGACTGCAGCCATGCTGGAGCACTGCCTTGAAGTTTTTTAGTCGAACAAATTGACTCCAGGACTTATTTTTTAAGCCTAGTACTATCGGCCTCTTTTGCCGGAGACGTAAACACACCCACACCGGTTGTCAAGCGGTGATGGGGAACAAACACAGGCACAAAGACATACACATAGATATACACATAAAACGGGCTTTTTTCAGTTTCCGTCTACCAAATCCACTCACAAGGCTTTGGTCGGGCCGAGGCTACAGTAGGAGACACTTGCCCAAAGTGCCAGAGAGAGGCACTGAACCTTGAACCATGTAGATGGTAAGCAAGCTTCCTCTACAAATATATGTATACATCTGCATATATATTTTATATGTGTATATCTCTATCTCTGTTTATCTCTATTCTGTCTCTCTCTCTCTCGCACGCACACACACACACACACACACACACACACACACACACACACACACACACATATATATGTATATGTCAAATCAAAATTAAAACAAAAGCATGAAAAACAAGAAAAGTCAAAAGGATATACGCAGTGGATGTATTATGGTTGACGCTCAGAGAAAGTTTAAGATGGTAAAAAGACGGGGTGTAATGTTTCGAGCATCATTCTTCGTTAGAAAGAGAAAAGAAGAAAAGGTCCAGAGAGAGCGGGGGGGGGGATAGTCTTACAAAAACATGTGTTGTTACATGGCTGAAAAATAACTGATCGGAAGTGGAGAAAGATAGAGGAATTGATTTTTAAAGACATGGAAAGTGTAAAAACGCTCATTGTGTACGTCTGTGATATTGTCTGTGTGCATGTGTGTGTTCATGTGAGTGACGTATGTGTGAAGGAGTGGAGCGAGTAGGTTAGTAGCAGTATAATATATATATCTTATATAATACACATGCATAAATAATCATCTCTATTTATTGATACATGTGTATACATGCGTGTATATATGTATATATATGTGTGTGTATGTATGAATGTATGTATGTATATATATATATATATATATATATATATATATATATATATATATATATAAACAAATTCAAAATGCGATAAAATAAAATTAATTATTATCGCTGGTGTTTCTAGCACAGGCCATATATTATTCATATATAAGTACATTAAAGGCGAAGTATGTACTAGAAACACAGAAGCTTGATAAATTTAGTGAAGTGAAAATAAAAAACTTTTACTAACTCTGTTCATCTTAGACTGCAGTTTCACCTTTTTCAGCAATAAAAATAATATTTATTTACTCAGGTAGGCTCTTCAGTAAGATTCCTGTTATTATGAAGCGCAACTCGATAGACACATGTGCGTCTACTAATTTGCTCTTTCTAACTAATCAGATCAATGATATATATATATATATATATATATATATATATATATATATATATATATAGAAATTCGGGGTGAGTACTTGATAATTGTAAGCACCTGTATATACCGTTTGGTGGTGTAGGTGGAGGAGTAAATTGATCAAAATAAAAACATGATGCCAAGGATTCAGCGGTACATATGTTTCGGGTATTTATTAGACAGATTTATAACAATGCATAATGGTATGTCTGTGGCCTTCTTCAGCCGCGCACGACAACTTCCACAGGACATGTGTACATCAAAAATTCTTGGTTGGGGATGCAAATCCTCTCATTCGCGTACGACATAATGCGGCAGCAGCATAGAATTGAAGCGTCCATCTCGTTCTTCTCTCAATGTAGAATGAGGGAATTTAGATGTTGAAGTAATGTAAATAAATTAACAAATAAATACATATATAGACGTGAAGGGACCTGGTGATAAGAGTAAATAGGGGTAAAGATGGAGGGGCGAGAATTCAGGACGAAGGATAAAAAAATATATAAAAAGTGTAAGTATAGAAAAATGTAAAAGTGTAGAGTATAAAGATATAAAGATATATAAGGAGTTATAAGGGGGTATAAAGAATATAAAAA
This sequence comes from Octopus sinensis, assembly GCF_006345805.1. Taxonomy (NCBI): domain Eukaryota; kingdom Metazoa; phylum Mollusca; class Cephalopoda; order Octopoda; family Octopodidae; genus Octopus; species Octopus sinensis. Next base: position 151,098,370 of record NC_042998.1, on the reverse strand, counting down.
AATATAAATGAATATAAAGGTATCAAGTTATAAAGTAAAAATAGAAATAGAAATAAAAATAAAAATAAAAGCAAAAAAATAAAAATAGGAATGTATTTATTTGTTAATTTATTTACATTACTTCAACATCTAAATTCCCTCATTCTACATTGAGAGAAGAACGAGATGGACGCTTCAATTCTATGCTGCTGCCGCATTATGTCGTACGCGAATGAGAGGATTTGCATCCCCAACCAAGAATTTTTGATGTAACACATGTCCTTGTGGAAGTTGTCGTGCGCGGCTGAAGAAGGCCACAGACATACATTATGCATTGTTATAAATTTGTCTAATAAAGGCCCGAAACATATGTACCGCTGAATCCTTGGCATCATGTTTTTATTTTGATCAATATATATATATATATATATATATATGTACTAGCTGAAGGTGACCCGCTCTACGCGCGGGTAAGAGTGTGGTTGTTACTTTCTGTTGCTTCCTTTCAGCACGTAAAAAGCACCATCCGAACGTGGCCGATGGCAACGCCGCCTTGACCGGCTTCTGTGCCGGTGGCACGTAAAAAGCACCAACCGATCGTGGCCGCTGCCAGTCCCCCTGGCACCTGTGCTGGCGGCGCGAAAAAAGCACCCACTACGCTCACAGAGTGGTTGGCGTTAGGAAGGGCATCCACCTGTAGAAACACTGCCAGATCAGACTGGAGCCTGGTGCAGCCTCCTGGCTTCCCAGACCCCGGTCAAACTGTCCAAGCCGTGCTAGCACGGAAAACGGACGTTAAACGACGATGATGATGATGATGATGATGATGATGATGATGATGATGATTCTCCCTCTTTGTTTCTCTCTCCTTTCTCTCTCACTTTCCCCACTCTCTTACTCTTCCTTTCTCTCGGACTCTCCCTCGCTTTCTCTTACTCTCTATCTTTATCTATCTCTCTCCCATTTATAAACAACAAAAGATCTTGAGTAAGTTGAGAGATAAAATATTTAGAAAGTTCAATCATAAATATCAGGCAGTAACAACGGAAAGGTCTGCTTCAAGGCAGACAGCAAAACACTAACATTTAAAAGGGACAGACGAACTTGCGAGCCGAATAAAAATAATAAAATATTGGAAACCAAAGTTTGAAGGGATAGAATCTGAGGATAGTAGAGTTACCATGGCTGGCATTTCTTAACGACGGACAGCAACGTTTTGACAGTTTAATGGCTGGCGTAAAATTTTGAACTTGATGTAAAAGAAAATCCCTAAACATCAAGTTTTTAAGTGATTCTTTCTCACGACAGTAGACTCACCATGGCAAGCATTCAAAACTTCTTCATCATGGACGGCAACACATTGACGATGAAAAGGCTGGCGCAAATTTTTAGCTTGATGTAACAGAGAATTCCTAAACACCCGCTCCTTTAAATTTTAATCCCCTTCCAGCCCCATTTAGACCCCTTTTCACATTTTGGTAAATATAACCCGATTTCATTCGGGTCTACAGGGGCCACATTTTATAAGATGAGGAATTTTGTCCTAGAGGTCACGCCTTTCATTTGAGGAAAAAAAATAGTTGTCATGCAAACTTGCCAGCACTTTTAACATAGGTGTGCATATTTTCAGCTCAACCGACCACATAATGCACACATTATATATATATATATATATATATATATATATATTATATATATATATATTATATATATATATATATATATATATATAATATATATATATATATATATGTATATATATATGTGTGTGTGTGTGTGTGTGTGTGTGTGTTGGAGTCTCTGTCATACGTGAGCGTTGACGTTGAATTCGACTGGTAAGCAGGTAACCTTGTCTTTGTTGAACTAGTTGTGAGCTGCTGGAGTTATTTCTCTGACGGGTAATAGGAATTTCCATATCCTCCGAGGAAACGAACTGTTGACCCAGACAATTAGAATTAATTTTAATAAAAGCATCAATTTAAGAAAAAATAATAAAGTAGTAAAAAATGAAAATTTAGCACGAAAAATTTGCAGGGTTCTAAATAAATGTTAAAATGTAATAGATACGAAAAACCTACGTTATCACCAGAACACGAATGCTCGT
>NC_042998.1:151076287-151091287 GCF_006345805.1 Octopus sinensis | reverse complement strand
GCCTGAAATTTTGTGGGAGGAGGATAGTCGATTAGAAATAATAGTAATAATAATAATTTCAAAATTTGGCTCAAGCCCAGCCAGATCGGGGTGGGGATAAGTTAATTACATCGACCCCTGTGTTCAACGGGTATTTATTGTATCAACCCCGGAAAGATGAAAGGCAAAGTCGACAGCAGCAGAATTTGAACTCAGAACGTAAAGACGGATGAAATGCCGCTAAGCATTTTGCCCGGCTTGCTAATGAGTCAGCCAGCTGGCAGCTTTAATAATATAATAATAATAATAATAATAATAATAATAATAATAATAATAATAATATAATAATAATAAATGCTTTCTAATTGATGTATCAATACCGGCAGATGACAACGTGTCTCTAAAAGAAATGGAGAAACTTTCAAAATACAAAGACCTGGAAATAGAGGTAACCAGAATGTGGAATCTAAAAACAGAAACAATTCCTATCATAGTAGGTGCATTAGGCATGATAAAAAAATATTCAGACAAATACATAACAAAAACACCAGGACTTACAAACACATATAACATACAGAAAATTGCACTACTAGGCACTGCACACATCCTACGCAGAACACTTTCCATACAATAACCATCAGAGCATCACAACAAACCACAGCACATACCCAAGGCACACAGAGCTGCGCTCGGTAGTGAAGTGAAAGCACGCTATAAAAAATAAAACTACTGAATAATAATAATAATAATAATAATAATAAAATAATAATAATAATAATAATAATAATAATAATAATAATAATCTCTCATGGCTTCTGATCTTAACTGATTGGAAGTGTTATCATGTACATTGTTTTGTCTTGGTATAAAAGATGGGCTACAGCAAATATTCTGCTCAATACCATAGATTTGCTTGTCAGTTGTTTGACCTTAACCAGTTGAGCATGCCCCTTAGTGGCTGACGATATGTGCATCTCTGATCACGAGCAGAAGTAGTGGGGGAGCATCATAGCCATGTGTTGAGAAGGATTCTTTGGGGTTTGAATAATTCACCTCTGGAAACATAGGTGTTTCGTTCAACGTCCTTAAACAACACTTATTCAGGGACCTTTTGAGCGGGATGGGTTACTCGATCTGAAGAAAATTCTAACTGGGCTCCACCTGCAAGGTCATGTGCTGTTTATCTTGATATGAGATCACCATGTCGCGCACATATGGTTGTGATGCATGTGCCTGGTGTACCCTTATCGGACGGGTAGTCATGATGGGTATACTGGGCTTCGTATATTTTACCCCAGTGTCACTTTGATGGCATGCTCTGCTCGCTCACTCAATAATAATAATAATAATAATAATAACGGGTGGAGCCTCCTCCTCCTCATGAGCAGATTAATGATACATCTAGTGATGGTGTCACAATAAAAACACTGGTAATTGCGCAACCTGATAATCGCTACCTCATATGAGTGGCAATGAAAAAACAAAATATTGTGAATAACGGTGGTAATGAAACTGAAGCCATTGATGGTGATAGTATTGCACTCTGCAGGCTCAGAGATTCTGGTCCGGCTCCAGCCTGTCGATATCCAGAAAGGGACCACCACACACGGCGTAGATGGAGCGGGTAAATTAATGCTGTGGTCATGGAGTGTTACTACTTGAGCAGCCCGGTAGATGAAATTGGTGCTCAAATTAGGGGGTTACCGACAACGTATGTATGATCATTGGAGAGAAAAGGGATTGTTTTAACTCACGGAACAGAGACTGTGATCAAGCTGGAGCAATAAGAAAGAAATGTTGGTTCACAGAATCTATCAAAAGATGGGTCATGGAAAATAACAGCAAAGATAACAATGAAAATACAGTGCTTACTAATAAGAGTAATCCCACAGCACAGGAAAAGAGCAGTGGCAGTTTACTTGATGAGACACATAGATGTTCTAAAAGAAGACAAAAAAACTAATGGCGACATGCCAGATGAACAAAAGGCAATCTTTGACAGAATAAAGGCAAGACTACAAGAGAACGATAGTGACATTATTTGCAACCTTAAAAAAGTTGATCGATGGAAATTGAACCAAGAAGCGAAAAATGTCAATGAAATTTTGAAATATATCAGAACAAACAACATCACAGAAACAAACAATTTGATCAAGGCAGCAAGTATTGTTGTAGCAGAAAACGTGGTTGTGAATGTCAAGAAAAAGAAACAATGGGAGTGGCAAAAGAAAAGATCCATGGTGGAAAAGAAGAATCCAGGCAGGGTTAGACATGCCCTCGAAGGAAATCTCTGTGTTAGACCGAAAAGAGAAAGGGGAGCTTAAAAGCGAACAAAAATACAGGGCGCTGAAAAGGAAGTATAATACTGAAAGAAAGGGCCTGAAAGTAGTAGTGGAGGAACTGAAACAGTACCTCGTAGTAAAGAAAGCAAAAATGGTAAGATATGACCAAAGAATGAAGGGTTACCACCTGAATATGTTATTTAGAGTAGATCAGAAGAGATTCTATAAAGAAATAAATGGAAAGCGTACAGAGGAAAAGTTGATACCTGATAACATTGAAAGTTAATGGTTTTGGAGTGACATCTGAAGCAAATACAAGGAGCACAAGAAGGATACTGAATGGTTGCAAGAACTGAAACAAACAGTAGTCTGTCCAAAACAAGCAGAACTAGTCAATTCAGTTAGAGAAGTGAAGGAAATCAGCAAAAAAAAAAAAAAGCAATTGCAAGGCCCGGGACAAGATGGAGTTCAAGGCTACTGGATCAAAAGATTTGGTGAATGTCATGCACGAATCGCTGCTCAACTCAATATCTTATTAAATGCCGACCAAGGAAAACCAACGTGGTTAACATTGGGTGGGACAGCGCTGTGCCTGAAAAACATCGAAAAATGCAATACGGTAGACAATTAGAGGCCGATATCCTGTTTGCCTCTTATGTGGAAGTTATTGTCTGGAATACTTGCAGAGTCAATGTACGAACATCTGGAAAAATGGAGTCCTACCACATGAGCAGAAGGGTTGCAAAAGTAAGTGCAGAGATACCAAGGATCACTCTTGATAGACAAAACTGTACTTAGAGATGCAAGAAGAGGAAAAGTAACTTGGCCGTGTCATAGATCTACTATCTTAAGGCGTACGTTATGATCCCACATGGGGTATAGCCAATTTTATTGAGAAATCCTTTAAGGAATCGGTGTATCGATTTTTTTTTTATCCTGATTAAATGAAAAACCCCATAAAGAATCAGTTTATTGATTTTTCACCCCAAATAGGACTTAACCGAACACAATATTGCTGATTTAAAAACATCTATATTTATACTTTAAAGTTGGTTTTCACACCCAACCCAGTTCTGCAGAATCAGTATCGCGAGGGGAACGCGTGAGTCGGGAGTTTGATCGGCAGAGGTGATCAGGTTGCACATGCCAGCCCTTTGAAAACATGACCCCCATCATCTAACCCTCATTTACCTATGGTTTGGGAACCCTTCAAGCAAGGAAAATAGAATGCTCAAAATGGCTCCCGCTTCTCTGTGTCAGAAGCAGTTATGTTCAGATCACAGCCAACTCTTAAGTATATATATATATATATATATATATTATGGGCAACACACACTCACACACACACACATACACACACGTACGTACGTACGTACACCTATTGCATACATGTCTTTTGTACGCATACATGTTCGTGTGTGTAAGTGTGTGTGTTGCCCGTATATCAACAAAACACTTTTTTCCTCGATGGAAAAAAATAACAACAAAAGTCTTAACAGAAACTTACTCGTCGCTAGAAGGGGACTTAAACAATGGTGATTTCTCCGACTTTAAAATTGTTAAAAGTTCTGGTGGAAAATTTATTTTTATTGCTATTCGCTGGTACCTCTGGGGGAAATATGTTGACGAAAATACAGCTAGGATCATGACGGATGTCCTCCTAAAATTGGAGCGACTTGCGTGCTAATTTGTGGTCGTACATAAATTACATTCACGTACACACACACGCACACACACACATCCTACCTTTTATATATACAGATGATGATGATGCTGATGTCGATCCTTTCTACTATAAACAGAAGGCCTGAGATTTTGCTGGGTTCGGGCGAGTCGATTACATCGACCGCAGTGCCCGATTGGCATTTATTTTTATTGACCCAGAAAAGATAAAGGCAAAGTCGACTTTGGCGGAATTTGAACGCGGAACGTAAAGATTTTGTAAAAATGCGGCTAGGCATTTTGGGTAAATTTGGGTAAATTGGGTAAATCTTTCTCTCAATTTTGCTCCTGTTGATGCCCTTGATAGCGGATGCGTTGTTGTTATTGTTGTTCCTGATTGTTGTGGTCACGTGATGGTTGTTGTTTTGCTGTTGCCATTGATCCAACGAAAGAAAACTGTCGTTTTTAATCGAAAGGGTGTTCATTCCATTCGTTCATTCTGTTTCCCGGAATTTTCTGCAACAAGTCTCCCCGCTCCCTTTGTCACAACATGATAAAGCATTAAAACAATTTACCAACAAATATTTTCAACTGGGATCAATCACATATTGGGGTGGGGATCTGAATGTACACACACATCTCTCCACACACTCACTTAGACGACAACATCAACGACTACGCAGTAATATACAATGATATGCGAGAACTGTTTGCGCTATTGGACAATTCTTCCTCAAATCCCTTCCCCTCACTCGTCACTATAAAACAGACACTTAAGATTACATTGTCTAGGTTATCCAATTTCTGAAATAAGATAGGATAGTCACGTCTGGAATACCTTTTAATTACAGGTCTACTCTGACTGAGAGCCAAAGAATCTCATTTGCGAATACCTTACAACAACCGCTTTTAACACCTGACCTTTTTTTTTTTCACAGTCTTGCAGTTATTGTTGTTGCTGTTTCAGAAATGCTAGCAGTACTTTTCGTTTATCTTTGAGATTATTTTCCACCTTAGAAATGCAATTTTGAAGAAAGGGATATACTTCCTTTTCTTATCCATTACTTCATTTTCATTGACTTCGTTTCTCTTTCCGATTTTTGGCGGGGTGGGAGCGGCTTTATATATTTTTGGTAGTTTATTTTTTTCCGTCTTCTCACCGAATCCATAAATTCCACAAAAAAAACCATCAAACAAAAGCAATCCACCTCAAACAAATATATCACACAAATAAAGCATACAAATACATGATATAATTGTATCATATGAATATATCATAGCAAGCTATATATCATACAATCAATCATACAAATATATCACACAACTGCATCGCGCAAATATATCTTAGCTATCATTTATATATATATATATCTTTGTATCAGAAAAATTTATCAATCAAATTTATCCTTCATTTGTGTCATACAAATTTATAGAATTTCTCAACTTTTTCAATTTCTTTGGTATTCAATCTGTTATCATAGAGTAATGCGAAGTCTATGGTCTTACACTGTTTCTCTGGTCCTCTATAACCATATCCGGTCATCTTGCTTCAAAAGTATGGTCACTCTTTATGAAAAGATCCCATAAAATTCTAAAGTTATCATTCACCATCACAGCCTTTTGTTCTTGCTCATACCAGTTCTGTAGAAGTTGCACACTCAGCTAACATCCTAATGCACTCTTTTACTATCACATTTACGCCAACGCTTATACCGCTTTTGTGCACGCTTACTGCATTAACTCAAAAGATGGTTAATACTTTCGACTCCGTTTCCACAGAATATGCGTTTGTTCTTTGAGTCTCATCAATTTTTGTCTTTATCAAATTCGTTCTAATGGCTTGATTCTCGACGGCCATAATTTGTGATCCGCTGATACCAATTAGTGATAGTAAGCAATGCACATTCACACACATAGACACACACACACACACACACACACACACACACACACACACACACACACACACACCACACAGAGGCGTGGCTATGTAGTAAGAAGCTTGCTTCCCAATCACATGGTTCTGGGTTCAGTCCCACTGCATGGAATCTCGGGTACGTGTTTTCTACTATAGCTTCAGGCAGACCAAAGCCTTGTGAGTGGATTTGGTTGACGGAAACTGAAAGAAGCCTACCGTATATTTATACATTTACCACTTTGAGTCCATATGTGATATCTCTTGCATTCACATAATTTTTATCATCATTCTATTCTTCAGCATCTTTTTCAAGAAAAGTGCAAGGTACCTCTAGGATTTCCAAGAATCTTTTTGCGTTGGTAGTAACGAAATCCTGCAGTTGTTTCTGCCTAGCTGATTCAGGATTTATTGATGCTCATTTTCTCGGTTTTGAGTCAACTGGTTTTTGCAGAGCATACTTCATTTCGTTTATTGTCTCATACGAAAAAGCTGAATAAAAAAATGCAAACGTCACAAGCTCGTCAGAGAGGTACCACACATGTTTCAAAAACCTATTGAGTGCAGCACTTGTCACCCTTTTGCGTATAGAGCAGTAGACTTTGCAAATCTAAACGGGAGACGCATGAAGAAATGGATGCCAGGTACCATGATCTGATGTATATCGCAGCTGAAAAGCAGCAAACCTCTCAGTCTTTTTTCCTCCCTCTCAGTTTAAACTGAGATTTAAACATCCAAATTTTAATGTTTGGCCATCCATCATGTTCTGTGATAAGCTCCGGGTGCTTTCAAGCTGATTCCTGATTTTGGGGGTACTACTGAGAAAAATGAGCGTTAGTCGAGCAATTCCTTGTAGTCATCACGATGCTGCTATTCATCAAGCTGGGCTTGAGCAAATTGAATGATTCCTTCAGCATCTGAGATTTTCACTGCAATGTTAGGGTCATCTGGTGGTGTTTGGTACTTGTTCTTGTCAATTTCCACCCACTTAGCTTTGAATCTCTTAAACAGTTGTGTGTCAGGGCCAGTAGAAGATGGCAAGGAGACAGAAATGTACAATAAATACAAACTAAAAAATAATAATATACAAAATGTTCAGTGGATGGTAGCAACCTCTAAAATGTCTTCAATTGCGCTGAAATGTTACATGTTGCGTTTTTGCACTGAATTAAATAAAATTAGAGGGTGTCTTCAAGTTTTTGAAATGGTAAGTTATTTTGCATCACCCTAATATATATGTATATATATATATTAATTTATTATATAGAAGGAGCTTCTACAGGACTAGAACTGTTTCATTCAAGAGAAATCTTCAGGAAGCTATGTATTGAGTACCTTATTTACTGTGGTTAACCCCGAATCAACCCGGGACCTACATATGTATATATATATATATATATTGTTATATTTCGGGTTAATTTCTTTTTGTCAAATGAACACACGCACTGTATATTCGTTCTTCACTCGTTTATTACTGTTCTTTATTTATGTCCATTTATCTTATGTTCATATTCACACAAATATATACAGAGAGAGAGAGAGAGAGACAGAGAGAGAGAGACAGAGAGAGAGACAGAGAGAGACAGAGAGAGTGAGTAGTATAGTTTTCCAGAAGTATTGGATAATGTACATATAAATGTTCTAAATATTTTTAAAAACTGAAACGAAGAAAATTATAAAAGTTAATAATACTGGTAGATAGTTAGAACTATTACCAGGTATTTAAATATTTCACGCGCACTTACATTAATTTAGCATTAAACTGAAGATTACTCTATACGTTTTAGTTGAGTATATGTTTATATACTTTCACACACAAAAAAACCGAAAGATGACAGTAACTTCGAACGACCGGTTTTCTCACCTTCATCAGACTGTATGTGTGTGTGTATCTATCTATCCATATATGTTTATATAATATATTTATGTGTGTGTGTGTGTGTGTGTGTGTGTGTGTGTGTGTGTGTGTGTGTGTGTGTGTGTGTGATCGTCGTCGTCATCGATGTGAGGAGTGTACTAATGGTGATGGAACAACAATAACAACAAAAATAAGAGAAAAGAATATATCAACAATAAAAGAAATGAAATATAATCCCAATAAATAAATACAAAAAAATCGTAAAATGCAATTAAAATGAGAACAGCAACCACCACAACAGCAGCAGCAAAAATAACAGCAAGACTTGTAAAAATAATAACAAGAAGAAAAAGACGAAAAAGTGAGGAAGAAAGATAGAAAGGAAAGCGTGAAGAAGACAATAAGATTAACAGAAATTGCAAGAGCAAAACAATGAATCAAAGAAGATAAAGTAAAACAATATTAACGGGAACATTGACAACAACAACAAAATCAACACAAACATTATCAAGAAGAGTACTACTGCACCAGTAATAACGACAACACAAAGGACATAAGAATTATTGAAAAATAACAACAACAATAACAAAGAAAACTTGTTCGAAGAACAACGGCTAAATCATCATCATCATTCAAAACAGAAATACAGAGAAAGATATATAAAAAACAAAAAAAACAAAAATAATGACGACTACAAAAGTAGCAACAAAAAACACATAAAGCCAGGTTCCAACCGCAATAAAAATAAAGAACTTCCTTTTACATTCCATAAATACTACCATAACAACAACGATATTATATATATATATATATATATATATGGAGAGAGAGAGAGAGAGAGAGAATGAGAATAGTAAGCAGACAGACAGATATATAGAAATAAATATAACCATAAATAGTAAATTTTAAAAAATGCAACAAAACAGAATGAGATACAAGAATTCAACAATAACAATAAAAAAATCAAGAATTCCACAGTAACAATAAAAAAGATCATTATGAAAACTCTTACCAGAATTAGAACAATAAAGTTATAAAGACTACAACAACAACAACAATCAAAACGTTATCACAAATATAACCAGAATTACAAGAATAATGTCAAAAAGACTACAAGAATAAGAGAAAAAAAGCATTAAGAAGAGAAAAATAACATAAATAATTGGATAATGTGGTAATTAGGACGACGACAAGGTTTAGAGCACACCCGGTGTTCGATTCAAGCAAGTGTTGTTACAACTTGTCTTCCACCATCTTCGTCTCTATTAGTGATTACATTGACCCCTCAGTGCTCAACTGGTACTTATTTTATCGATCTTCAAAGAATGAAAGCGAAGTCGACCTCTGCGGAATTTGAAGTCAGATCGTATAAACGGACGAAATGCCTCTGAGCATTTTGTCCGGCGTGTTAACGATTCTGGCAGCTTGTCACTCTAGATACAACTCATTTTTTTGCCATCTGAGTGGACGGAAGCAACATGAAATAAAGTATTTTGCTCAAGGACACAACGTGCCGCCGGGTATCAAACTCATGATTTTACGATCTTGAGCCGAATATCTCTAACCACCAAACCAGGCACCTTCAATTTCGTCTCTATTATTAAATATATAATACTATATCTCAAAAAGGGTACCGAGTTGGTAAAATCAGTTTGCATATCAAACAGAATACTTGGCTCGCGTATCCTTTAGCTTCTTTTTTACGTTCTGAGTGCTAATCCCGCCGAGGTCAAATTTACCTATCAATAAAATAAAGTTCCAGCCAAAAATGAAAAGCAGTTAACCGGCCGTGTGAGTCGTAGGAGTCAGAAATTGATAATAATCCTTTCTACTATAATAAAAGCATAAAGCTTGAAATTTTAGAAGATGAGATTAGTCGATTAGTGCTCAACTGGCACTTATTTCATTGACCTCTAAGGGATGAAAAGTAAAGTCGTCCCCGGTGGAAAAGTCAGAATGTAAAAACGGACGAAATGCCGTCAAGCATTTTGTCTAGAGTACTAACGAATTTGCTAGCTTGTCGTGTTCAGAAGAGAAAGTAATAAAATACCTTGAATACTGGACAATATCTCATTGAAGCGACTTAATTAAAGTCTATTAATTTAGGTGTGAAGCTTTGTGACGTCGCTTTGATGTAGTGGTCAGCACAGCTTACAAGTTACTGGAGTGGCGGCGTTCGAATCACGCAGGCCATGTTGCAGTTGTTCTTCCAACGTCTTCATCTGAGACGCTGAGAAATATAAACAGATTAGAATTGTAAAACCTCCAAATAATTTGAACTCAGAAGTTTATCAGTTCTCATCCCTTTCTTCATAAACACTGTTTACCTAAACTCTGAATTACACCAATAACAGAACAGCTAGGTATTAGAGTATCTATGATTAATTAGTGGCAAGTGATTAGTTAAGTGGAACAATTGGTAAAGTACTGGAGGAAATTACTACAATTTATTTAGTTACTATTTGATGGACTGAATAAACCCTCTAAGTTTCCATGAATACTAAATCAAAACCCATTGGACAATTCCATCCCTCCTCTAATGTCAGTGGACCACACTCTAATCAGGACCACCTTTCACTAACACATCCTATTCCATTCTAAATCACAAATCTCTCACTCGTTACACCTCTTTATTTTAATTATGCTGTCTTGATCAAATTTCACATTGAAAATTTCATTCTGTAAGGCGCTTTCGTTACGCATCTCGGCATTCCCTTCTCTGACCCAGATGGCAGTAAAAACATATTTCAGTTACTCTGATTCGAAGTCTGCCTCCCCCACTCCTCCTCAAATACCTGTTTCCTCCACCACTCCAAACTACTGGAATCATCAAAAATTCTTCTTTAATATCTCCCAAGCCATACAGTAATATAATGATTTCAAATTTTGGAACAATGCCAGTCATTTCGATCACAGTACTCAACTGGTACTTATTTTTATCAACTCCAAAAAGAAAAGGAGCAAAATCGACCCAGGTCGAATTTGACCACAGAACGTAAAAACGGGCGAAATACCTATTTCTTTACTACCCACAAGGGGCTAAGCACAGAGAGGACAAACAAGTTCAGACAAACGGATTAAGTCGATTATATCGACCCCAGTGCGTAACTGGTACTTATTTAATCGACCCTTCTGTGGAAGGGCGTAGAGTCGAAACGTTAGAAACTTTTTCACTTCCCGAGCGTTAAACTAATACATCTGTATGTTGTCTCCACAACCAGTCTTCGTCTTTTGTTTTCTTTCTTGTGAATTCTCCTTATATATATATATATATATATATATATATATATATGTGTGTGTGTGTGTGTGTGTGTGTGTGTGTGTGTGTGTGTGGTGTATTTAATTCGTCCTTAGTCGAAAGACACCTGTTGTTATGTCCTGTTATTTATATTTGTGAAACATTTCTGTTTTTTTTTCCGTCCTTATTTTGTATACATTCGCTGCTTTCTTCCAAGGAATGTAATGCTCTTAGCTTATTTTTCCTTGGGGCTGGCCAGATTGGAGCCGAAATTGCAAAGATAATCTGGAACTCGACTGAGGTTAGAAAACTCCGAATGATCGGTCCTTGCTTTCCTTGTCTCGGCTGTCTGGATATTTTGTTTTCCTTTTTTGTTTCACCTAACTGTCTACATGTTTTGCGTTCTTGTCCCATTTTTGTATATATATACATATATTATATGTGTGTGTGTGTGTGTGTGTGTGTGTGTGTGTGTGTGTGTACATATATATATATACTTTCCTTGGACAATGGAATTGCTAACTTCTAAAATCCTCTACTACTACTACATCAATTCTTCCCTCCCTGAAGAAGGAATAGTTTACTAGTATATGGAAAGCTTACCAAATGCACATCTACCTTGGAAACAGCTGTCAGAGACTACGATACACTCAATTGTAACACCTCTGTTGTTTAGATATAAAAATTTCATAAATATTTAGATATATAAATTCCATGCTCTAAACTAACACCAGTTGTTTGACTGTCCATTCTTTCTTTTATTTCTCCTGTATATGTACACGCTCATTGATAAAGCCCTTATAACCATTCATTGCAAGGGTTCTACGATCCAGCTTAGATTTAATTGCAGTTTAGTTGGAGCTTTAGGTGGTAAGTCAGTTTGAGCACTTACCATAATAAATTATTAGACTTTGGACGACCCGGGGATATAGTTGAAGACATTTGCCATTTACCAAAGATGCCGCGCACTGGGAATGAACAGTAAACCATATGGTTGAAAAGCAAACTTCTTACCACATAGCCACGCCTGCAGGAAAATAGATTATATATATAGGAGCATTGTATTTATGTATTATTGATAAAAATAATAGATGCATAAGTAAAAGTATAAAATGATGTATATATATAATATATTATATAATATATATATATAATATATATATATAATATATATATATATATATAATATTATATATATATATATATATATATATTATATATATATATATTATATATATATATATATATTCAGTGTGAATACTTGATAAATGTAAGCACCTGTATATGCCAGCTAGTAGCAAGTAGCAAGAGGATATATGTATCAAATGAATAAAAAACAGAAACACAAAGGATGTCGCGGTACACGTGTTTCAAGCTTTATAAAACAACTTATTCTTACATCAATGTATAATCGACATAACAGATGGTTTAAAGCTCTCTTCAGCCGCATGCAATTGCTATACCAAAGACCTGTATCACTTTATGAAAAGTCCGAAAAGGAACATTTGGTATTATCAATAATGGTAGGTATATTGAGATCCATTATTCCAAAGATAATCAGATATATATACACATATACATACATACATACATACATACATACATACAACATACATACACGCATACACACACACACATAAATGTGCATATACAAACTATATGATGGACACACGTGTAGTTCTGCTTATGTTATATCATAAGTTATACGTACATGCTATATGTATAAAGTAATACTCGTGTACAGATGTTTACGTTTATTTCGCATTTCTATATAGCCTAATAGATACACGATAAACATTTATATACAAACATTAATATAGACGTGTATACTTTTATATATATATATATATATACATACGCATATATTCTGTGTCCAAAGGAGTATATGTGTTCATACACACTGATTTACATTGATATTTATGCACTCACTTTATACACACACATGTGTATAGTGAGACACTTGTACACATAAAAGCTTCTACACGCACGCGTATATACATCATGTATTTAGTGTACACTATAAATTCCCACCTGGTTTGTCTTATCGGCCAGTAGACCGGAAGTTGATATAAAACGCGCAGCAGAGTTGTCGGCATTTTTCTCCAGTACCGGATATAGCAGCTCACATCCTGTTCAGTGTAAGAGTCCTGCTGATGTTTACTGACGTAGCACCATGGTGTGTGTGTGTGTGTGTGTGTGTGCGTGCGCGTGTTTTTGTGTGTGCGCGTGTGCGCGTGTGTCTGAGTGTGTGAGTCTGTGAGTGTGAGTGTAAGTGTGTGTATGTGTATTGGAGTATATATATATATATATATATATGGATGCGTGTGTGTACATATCTAGCTAGCTAGCTAGCCATCCTGCTATCTATTATCTCTCTATCTATAACTAATTATCTATATTTATCTATGTCTTTATATATATAAACAGACACACATACACATGTATACATATGTATATGTATATATATAAATATATATATATATATATATATATATATATATATATATATATATAATATATAATATATCGCTTGTATGTGTGTGAGTGTGTCCGTGTGTGTACGTGCGTGCGCGCACACGAATGTGTGTGGTGAATGTGACTGTGATGGTAGTGAAAATAAGAGCTTTCACAAATTAGCTTTCAGGCAGACAGTCAATCAGACTGACCGAAAGACATGCAAACAGAAATTCACACACACACGTGTGTGTGTGTGTGTGTGTGTGCGCGTGCGTATGTGTGCGTGCGCGTGTGTGTATATGTACATACGTACCTACATATTTGCATACGCACATACTTAGATACACATACATATATGATGGTTGTCTACTCATTAGACGAGCATGACCATCGCTGATAAGTTAAGAGTTAGCAATGCCCGTGCAGTGCAACTTTCACAGCATCACAGCGACTCTCAGAAATAACACCAAGGAGCTCTGAGACAAGCTAAGAGCAAATCATCCGGTTCAGTAGAGCAGCGGGTTTTATATACGAGTTAGCCTTCTCCTAGAGGCATGACTTAACAAAGATCAGGGGTCCCTCACTCCCAGTAGGCTTACTGCGCCCTCGGACACCAGCCCGAGTATTTCTACGTCCCGTCACTCATATGCTAGTTATCCCATAGCTGGGACCCCGATATTCCGAGTCACAGTAGACTAAGAAGTGGTTCCACATTCCTCAAAAACCTTGGGACATTTTAACCAGAGCCCCAATAACGGATGCAGTTTTAAGTCATACCCAGGACAATGCATGATGGCTGCGTCCTCGTTATCGAGTATGGCCATTGCACAAAGCTTAACTTTTATTGGTGCTGTGATCGAATGTGACTTTTTAGCCCAGCTAAAGATCTACAATGTCTTGTATAGAATTGGCAGCTAAAACCTTTACCGGCAATAGCCGGCTGTAGTTGTAACTGGGATTCATGTACCTTTGCATGTCGTTTAAGTCCTGCTAAATTACACTCTCTTCTACATGCCTCACAGATATGATTAGTATGGTGTGTAATACCACCACCAGTGGCCAGGTTGTCACTCATCTGTCTCGCTTTATGACTACGAAGATGACTCTTGAGTCCAGCTTTACTGAGGCAGGGTCTTGCACAGACACTGCATGTCAGCATCATAGGAAGACTCTTCCCATCTGGAAGTGTTAACAGCGATACCCTTCCTGACATCCCTCCTTACTTTCTCATGTGCAACTCGAGATTTCTCAAAAGTAGCTGTCCCCTCGTGCACAACTCTTCTCCACCGGCTACGATCAATAGCTACGCCCTCCCATGTGTCAGAAGAGATGCAAGCATCTCCTAAGGAAGCCTTCAGCAAGTCCTTATACCTCTTTTTTTGTTTATGTGGAGGTCGTTCTCCTTTAGCTGACTCTCCATAAAAGAGTTGTTTTGGTATCCTTGAATCCTTCATCCTGAGCAGATGACCACTCCACCTGAGCCTTTGCTTAGATGGAGTGGTCATCTGGTCAGGACAATGCATACATACATACATACATACATACATACATACTTTACATACATACATACATACATACATACATACATACATACATACATACATACTAT
>NC_042998.1:151057485-151076187 GCF_006345805.1 Octopus sinensis | reverse complement strand
TCTAAGGGCTTCACTGTCTTTTTTTTTTAATAGGTTCCGCGTAGCAATCTCCTGTTTTCGGATTGAAAATGCATAGCCAACATAATGATGTGATGTAGCAGTCACAAGTGCAAGGTAGGATGCTTTTCCTGTCGATATTACTGTCTTCTTCACGTCTTCAGGAAACATACCCATGCATAGTTTCTGTTTTCCTATTCTGTGTGTGTGTGTGTGTGTGTGTGTGTGTGTGTGGTGTGTGTGTGTGTGTGATGAGGGAAGTGTTACTAAACGTTTGACGTTCGGGTCTTCCTTGAGGTATATTCCTCCGGCTATTTTAGGGTTGCGTAGCAAGTCATCAAGAAGACAGTGCTTCCTGAGAAGCTCACTACCCGAACGTCGGATGTTTACTTCGCTTTTCAGTACTAAGTTTATTTTGGCAGTTTGTTGCCTTGCAGATGCTGTCTGCGAGAGACTATACGACATTCGAAGTCTGTCTAGACTGATCTCAAACCATACGACATTCATCTTCTCTTGGGAAGACCCTGTCGACATCAGTGTGGAAGTATCCAGTTGATCTTAAAACCATGAAGTTTTAGCATCTACAGACCAGTCGATGACCGCACGTGTTGGAAACAAATTTGTGATTTATACTGGCTCGTCCATACATTCGTCTGCGACAGTGAAGTTTTTCAAATAGGGTCCTGAGTTCGTGCTTTAGAGCAATTATATTTCCCCCAAGAACTTAGTGTTACAGTGGTTGTACATTTAAAAAAAAATTCATGTATAAAATTTAATATTTACTTATTTACAATTTATTATCGTGGTTAACCTTCCAATATGACGGCAGAGATTGTTGATGTTTCCTTCAAGTTGTGTTTCCTATCTAGATTGCTTCTGTTCAGTAGTTTCAGTACCTTGTTTATTGCAAATTTCTCCTAAGAGTGATAGCAGCTGTTTTTTGAGGGTTTTACTGTTCTATTAGTTACATCAGGCGCAATCGTGGCTGTGTAGTATGAAGCTTGCTACCCAACCACATGGCTCTGGGTTCAGTCCCACTTCGCGATACCTTGGGTAGGTGTCTTCTATAATAGCTTCGGGCCGACCAAAGCCTTGTGAGAGGACTTGAAGACGGAAACTGAAAGAAGCCTGTCTATATACATACATACATATATATATAATATATATATATATATATATATATATATATATATATAATATATATACATAGATACATGCATATATTATATATATATATATATATATATATATATATATATATATTATATATATATAATATATATATATAATACATGCATATATATATGTGTTTGTGTGTGTGTGTGTGTGTGTGTGTGTGTTGTGTGTTTGTCCTCCACCACATCGCTTGACAACGATGCTGGAGGTTTATTGTCTCCGTAACTTAGCGGTTCGGCAAAAGAAGCCGATAGAATTAGTAGTAGGCTTGCAAAGAATAAGTCATGGGGTCGATTTCTTCAGCTAAAACACTTTAAGGCAGTGCTCCAGTTTGGCCACAGTCAAACGACTGAAGCAAGTAACAGAATAAAAGAATAAAAGAATCGTAAGCTCTTAGCGACATCGTCTATAAATTTCAACATTAGAGTAGCTTGATCTTTCTTCATCTCGTTGAGAGTGGCCTGCAGTGCCATGATAGTTTCGAGAAGTAGAAACGTTTTTCACGAACAGTGGTTTTAAGAGGTCTCATGGTTGAATATGTTCCAGAGTCGTCTCGGTTGACTCAGTTACATCTAGAGAAACTCGAGAATTTCGTGATGGCGGCAGCGGTTTGATGTATGTATGTATGTATGTATGTATGTATGTATGTATGTATGTATGTATGTATGTATGTATGTATGTATGTATGTATGTATGAATGTATGTATGTATGTATGTATGTGAGTATGTATGTATAAAGTACGTAGCTATGTATCTGTTTTTCTTTTTACTTTTTTCGCTCATTTGACTGCAGCCAAGAAGAAATTGAGTCGAAGGAATCGACCCCAGTACTTATTTTTTAAGCTTGGTACAGACTCTACCGGTCTCTTATGTCTAAACGCTATGTTACTGGAATGTAAAAACACCCATACCAGTTGTCAAGCGGTGATGGAGGTCAAACACACACACTCATAGATATAGATAGTCACAACACACACACACACTTTCATACATACATACATACACACATACATACATACACACACACACACACACACATATTGGGGGCAACCAGATCAAACTGTCTCAATTTTAACTGCCCGAAACAGTAAGGACTTTTGGTATACTGAGGAAAGAAGGCCATGAATGACCCGTCTTTTTTCCCTGTCCTTCTGATTGTTGTTTCTCCTGTCTGCCTTGTATCGTCTATCTGTCCGGATGCTTTATTGTCTTCTATTGCATTTTTGTTCCATTTTTTATATTTATATATACATATAGTGGCGTACGTATACCCTTGTGCTCACCATATAGTAGGTATGCATCTAAATTTTGTACAACTCTTACTCAATCTTTTCTTTTTTCTCGCTCCCCCTTTCTTTCTCACATTTCTTGGCCCTCTCCTCTAACTCCCACCTTTTCCTCCTCGTTTATCTCCCCTGTACCCTTCCCTTTGTCTCTGATTTTTTCCTAATCTTTCAAAGCCGCTGCTCCTTAGCCCTCTCTCCTTCCACGTGACCGGTATCTGGCCAGCCATGATCGTTCTTTCTTGTCCTGACTGCCGACCGCCAACACCCCTTATGCCCATCCCCTATGTTCCTGCCTTTAGGCTTTCACTTCATACACGCCAGCACAATTTGATTCGTTCTCAGTCGAAAGACACCTGTTGTTATATTCTTTTTGTTTGTATTCGTAATTATGTACCATGTTCTCCGTTTTATGTCTTTATTGCCGTACTCATTCACTAGCTTTCTTACAAAAAAGTCTAATGCTCTTAGCTTAGACGTTTTTGGGGGCAACCAGATCGAACTGTCTCAAGTGTAACTGCTTGAAAAAGTAAGGGCTTCTGGTATACTTGACTGAGGAAAGAAGGACACAAATGACCCGTCTTTTTTGCCTGTCCTTCTAATTGTTCTTTCTCCTGTCCGCCTTTGTATCGTCTATCTGTCCGAATGTTTTGTCTCCTATTGCGTTTTTGTTCCATATTATATAATATATAGATATATTATATATATATATATATAATAATAATAATAATAATAAGGGTAAATAATTTCTATAATGGTTTTTAAAAAAAGACCACAATTATTTACTGGTAGAATTCGGTATGTAAATATAGCCGATTACCGGCAGGAACTTCTGTAAAGTTCAGTATATATATTGTATATAAGAAAAAGGGACAGGCAACAGGTTGCTTGACCGCATACCGAAAAAAGTAGAAATAGCAGTCAAAAATGCTTATATATATATATATATATTCAGTTTCTGTCTATCAAATCCTCTCAGAGACACTTGCCCAAGTTACCATGCTGTGTGACTCACCCGAGCATGTGGTCGAAACGCAAGCTTCTTACCCCGCCAGCGATTATGTACCTTTAAAGCTTTTACTGAGGCTAATTATGAAATAAAATGCGTATTATGACACCATGTTTGGTATCATGTGTTTTAACCTCAGGCTGATGCTGGTTCCAAAGCAGCAACTATTCTTCATGATTACGTTCTGTGTTCAAATTCCGCCGAGGTCGACTTTGTCCTTCAATTGTTTCGGGTTCGATAAATTAAGAACCAGTTGCGTACTGGGGTTGATCTAATCGACTGCCCCACCCCACAAAATTTCGGGCTTTGTGCCTAGAGTAGAAAAGAACAATTCTTTACGATTTCAAAATATTGTCGACCATTTTGTTAATCAATTCTGGCAATGCAACATTGTTTGTCTCTATGTTTCCATTTTTATCTTCCTTTCAACGTTGCTCTGAATAATATTGTTTTAGATGTTATTGTTTATTATTCATTGATTTGAACTGGGTATCTCACCTGTTAATCTGAGTAATAGGTGCCAGCATGACAAATACATAACTTAGATCTCATCTTAGAACAAGAATTAAAACATTAAAAAAGTTCATGTGTGGCTTACGTGAAAAGCCATTAAATTTAATGGGTTATATATTTTTGGATATATTATTTTCAAATTTTAGAACAGGCCAGCAGTTTCGGAGGAAGGGGCTAGTCGATTACATCGACCTCAGAGTTCACCTAGTAATTATGTTATTGACCCAAAAGTACAAAAGGCAAAGTCAACCTTTGTGGAATTGAACTCTGAACGTAATGACAGATAATTCTACCACTTCGCTGCCTTATGTTTGTCTTGATATATTAGTATTATGAAGGAACGATGTACATTATAGTCAGAACTACCCATAATCAATGATGTGCCGGACGTGGCCATCCTGTCTATTTCAGAGGTGGCGTATTCATGATTACATTACCTAACCGGTTCTTTCTTCTTATCTTTTTTTATTTTATTTTAAGATGGGGAAAGTAGGCGTGGTTTCCCCATGTGATAAGAACTTCGCTTGTGTGAGTGTGTGTGTGTGTGTGTGTGTGTGTGTGTGTGTGTGTGTGTGTGTGTGTGCGTGCGTGTGTGGTGTGTGCCTTTGTGCCTGCGTTTGTCACCCACCGTCGTTTGATAATCAGTGTCCGTTTGTAAGTTCCTATAAATTAGCGTTTCAATAAAAAATACCGATAGATTAAGTACGAAGCTTTAAAAATGTCATGGGGTCGATTCGTTCGACTAGAGCCTCACAGCTGCCCCAGCATGGCCGCAATCGAACGACTGAAGCAAATTAAACATTAGAAAGGATAAAAAGATGTGCGTTTGTATGTGTGTGTGTATGTGCATGCGTGCGCACGTGTATTAATAGGTGAGATGGAAGAGGTTGCTGAGTAAAAGCACAAAGGATATGTGCTACTTAACATTACGAAAGTCCTGTGACTGCCCGCTGTGTTTTCTCATGCGGCCATAAATATATGAGTGTGTGTGTATATACACATATACATACACACACATATATACACACACATACACACACACGCACAGCGCACAACACACAAACACACACACATATATGAATGTATGTAATCAGAGCCAGTGGTCTTATTAGTTTGGATTGACTAAGGAATAGTTTTGCTGTTGAGTGCAACGTGCAGTTGAATGCAAAACAAGCATCAAATATGGTGGCTTATCATAGATGAACATGACTATGAAAATTGATTTGAAATACAAACGCGCACTTGCCATTGTGGTGTATGTCTTCGCAGTTTACGGCTCGTTTCAAAAGCTGGCGGCATACCCGGGGAAGGTGTACCTGGCACACAAGTAGGCCGTGAAACTGAGGTTGAAAACGTCCGCTTTAGTGGACTTAAGAATACGCCAGAATAATTTGAGATTCATTTAGGGAATAGCACCAGTAGTAGCAGCAGCAGCAGCAGAAGAAGAAGAAGTAGTAGTAGTAGTAGTAGTAGTAGTAGTAGTAGTAGTAGTAGTAGTAGTATAGTAGTATTGGTGGTGGTGGTGGTGTGGTGGTGGTGGTGGTGGTGGTGGTGGTGGTGTGAGTAGTTATAACGGCATTGGCAGTGAAATGAATAGCGACCACTGTTATAAAGATGATGTTAGTGATGGTGTAGGTGGTGAACATGAAGGTGGTTGCGGTGGTGGTGTTGTGAAATATGGGCAGTGGTGGTTGCCGGCATGATTGCCGTTGTGTTATCGGCGATGGTAATGGTAATGGTGGTGATAGTGGTGATGGCGGTGGTAATTGTGGTGCAGTGGTGATGATGGTGAAGTTGTAGTGGTGGTGGTGGTGGTGGTGACGCATGGAGGTAATGACTGTGGTGACCGTGGGTATATGAGTGGTGTGTCGGCGGTAGTGGTGGTGGTGGTGGGGCCTGGGGTAGTGGAGGTGGTAAGAATAAGGTTAGTGGAGGATTGTGCGATCAAGATGCACTGGCTGACCTTTAATGCGGTATACCTCTACCGCCACCCACTGTGTACACTAGTCACTTCCGTACACATAACACAAATACACACACACATACACACACACAAACAAACAAACAGCAGTATAATAGCTTCTCTGTAAAGCTCGGATCAGGACAGCTAAACCCTCCCTCTCTCGCGCACGCATATACATACAAACAGATACCCATATCGATATGTATGTATATGTATATATGTATATATATATATAATATATATATATATATATATATATATATATATTATATATATATATATATATTATATATTCATTTTCCCTACGCCCCCCTCTGCGTCATTTACTCAACCTCTGTCTATCGATCTACCCTGAAACTCTCTTAGCTTTCTCCCGCCACGTAGTTATAAATATATACATAATGCAATATATGCATATTTATATATATTCATACATAGATATATTCATATATATATTATATATATATATATATATATTATATATATATATATATATATATATATATTATATATATACACACATATATGTGTGTGTATGTATACACACACACACACACACACATATATATATATATCTTTATATATATAATATTATATATATATATATATATATTATATATATAATATTATATATCATATTTATGCGTGTGCATAAATTGACATATTTATATAAGTAGATAATATATATTTCTGCAAATACACAGACACACAGATACACACACACACACACACATATAGATAAATATGTACTTGTGTATTTATAGACACAGATATGTATGTATGTATGTGTATCTGTCTATCTCCCCACTCTCTACACATATATATATATATATATACATATATGTGTGTGCGTGTGAGTGTTTGTGTGTGTCTGTCTGCGTGTATGCATGTATATAAATACACACTCACACACACACATATATGTGTGTATGTATTATGTATGTGTGGGTGTGTAAGTATGTATATATGTATGTATATATGTGTGTATGTATGTACATATGCATGTGTAAGTGTATGTAGGTATATATACAAATAATCATAGACATAATGCCATCCTTTATGCACACACACACAAATACTGTACCGATTGACCTTCACAGATATTTTCACAAATCCCGCCACACCACCGCAGTACAGTTTCTCCTCTACCCCAGGCACACACAACCCATACTAATATTTGACTAATCTCTCTCTCTCTCTCTCTCTCTCTCTCTCTCTCTCCCTCTTCCCCCTCTCTCTCCCTCTTCCCCCCACTCTCTATTCTACCTCACACACATACACCCGCAAATATATATATATGAAGGTGTATACACACATGCATATTTGCATACAAACATATATTCATATACATGCATATATGTATGTTTGTATGTATGTTTCTATGTATGTATGTATGTGCGTCTGTATGTGTTTGTATGTACGTGTCTGTATGTACGTGCTTCTATGTATGTGTATATGTATGAATATATTTGTGTTTGTACGAACGCTTGAATGTATATATATATATATATATATGTATAAGGTGTGTGTGTGTGTGTATTTAATGGATACCGATCTCTTTCGTAGTGACATAATTATTTGTGTCTGATTTTTGTTTTTGTGTGTGTGGTGGTGGTGGGGCACTTTACGCGCTTCCTGAGCGTATATCTATCTCAGCTTTGAATTCAAAATATCACTGAGACCGAATTTTCATGTCAAAATTCCGGTGCCGATAATGTAAGGAATCCAAATCTTGAAATTTAAGTTTTCTGCGCCTTGTCTTAGTTATCTACGTTTTAAGAGTTCAATTGTTTTCCATTGAGATACTCAACCGGCTTCCATATGATCCTTGGGGATCCATATTAGGTTCTGCTATTAGAATTTATCAGCACTAAATTGCTTATACCTATACAACAGGTAAAATTTGATCATAAAAGTGTAATAGGATTCTTTCAAAACATCAAATGGCTATGGGGTTCAACCATAGTAAAATAGGGATCAAAAGGATTCTTTTCTTTTTATTCTTTTATTTGCTTCAGTCATATGACTGCGGTCATGCTGGAGCACCGCCTAGAGTCGAGAAAATTGACCCTAGGACGTATTCTTTGTAAACCTAGTACTTATTCTATCGGTCTCTCGAACCGCTAAGAGACGGGGACGTAAACACACTAGCAGCGGTTGTCAAGCGATGTTGGGGGGACAAACACACACACACACACACACACCACACACACACATATATATATATATATATATATATATATATATATATATATACGACGGGCTTCTTTCAGTTTCCGTCTACCAAATCCACTTACAAGGCTTTGGTCGGCTCGAGGCTATAGTCGAAGACACTTGCCCAAGGTGCCACGCAGTAGGACTGAACCCGGAACTATGTGATTGGTAAGCAAGCTACTTACCACGCAGCCACTCCTGCGCCTATGTGAAAAATTGTTGAGAATCACAGAGCTGGCTAGTTAGATAAAACATGCATACATGCATACACACATATACACAAACACACACACGTACACACACACTCACACACACACACATACACATATGCGCATGTGTCTGTGTGTGCGTGCATAACAAGTCTGGCGATACTAGACGGAAAAATGCAACTCAAAACATGAGTATGTGTATGTGTATACTATATACTTATAATATATATAATATATATATATATATATATATACGACGGGCTTCTTTCAGTTTCCGTCTACCAAATCCACTTACAAGGCTTTGGTCGGCTCGAGGCTATAGTCGAAGACACTGCCCAAGGTGCCACGCAGTAGGACTGAACCCGGAACTATGTGATTGGTAAGCAAGCTACTTACCACGCAGCCACTCCTGCGCCTATGTGAAAAATTTTTGAGAATCACAGAGCTGGCTAGTTAGATAAAACATGCATACATGCATACACACATATACACAAACACACACACGTACACACACACTCACACACACACACATACACATATGCGCATGTGTCTGTGTGTGCGTGCATGAACAAGTCTGGCGATACTAGACGGAAAAATGCAACTCAAAACATGAGTATGTGTATGTGTATACTATATACTATAAATATATATATATATATATATATAGGGTAGACTTCACAAAAAAAAGACGAAGACAGGTGGTGTAGACAACAAACAGATGTATTAGTATAACGCTCGGGAAGTGAAAAAGTCTTTAACGTTTCGAGCCTACTCTCATTCATGTGTGTGTATATATACACACACATATTAATAAGTGGTAGAACAGAGTGACTCAAGAGCTAGGAGTTTCGTGTATTTGCATGAAATACCTTGCCCTTGAGTCACTCTATTGCTTCTGCCGAATATTAATAAAAATTATATAAGCATTGCTGTCCCCAACCACATGGTTTCGGGTTCAGTAACTTCAACTATGGCTTCGGGTCGACCAATGAGTTGTTAGTGGATTTGGTTGACGGAAACGGAATCTGTGTGTGTTCGTGTGTGTGTGTATGTGTGTGTATGTGTGTGTGTGAGTGAGTGAGTGAGTGTGTGTATCTATCTATCTATATCTATCTATCTATCTATCTATATCTATATGTCTATCTATCAATCTATCTCTCTCTATATATATATATAGTTTTTTGGACATAATATAGAAAGCAAGTTCTATCTGTAGCGGAATAACACAGTAATTTCCCTTTATATAATGGTATTTTTTCATAGTGTTTTTTTCAGATGGCCAGATAACCGAAGATTATGGATTTCCACTTCGGCATCCGAAACTCAGAGTTTTATCTTGACTATTGAATAATTGTAAGATATTATTTTACAGATAAATTTCCTCTATTTATATAATATTGAGGTCTCTTTCTTTCTTTGGTTATCATACCGTTTTTACCAATCTCTATATTATAATTCTGAAATGCGAAAAGTGTATTTGTTTGTCTGGTTTTGGCATTGAGAACGGGTTAAAGGCCACTAGACCCCGTCGGATTGACTCCAAAATTTACAGGGACATGTAAAATGAGGTGAGGATGCGAGTGGGCTAGGTTAGAAATCCCTATCTTAAAAGGTGTCGTTGCTAGGGCCAAAAACGCACTTTGACAAGTCTACTCTCATTCTTTTATGTATCTGTCTTCCTCCATCACTCACTCTCTTTCCTCCCTTCCCATCACTTTCTATATATAACGTCGTTTCACAGCGTCTGCCACCCTTACCTTCACTTTCTCTCTATAACGTCGTTTCACAGCATCCTATATTCCCCCTCCCACCTTCGACAGCGCTTTCACACACTCTCTCTCTACGTCTGTCTGCATTCATCGCCAACACCACCACACAATCATGAGAACAAATATTATGGATCAGATATTTATTGGGTTAATTTATATATATGTGTGTGTGTGTGTTCTATATATAAATATGTATATATAATGTATATATACAAAGTGTATATATCTGTATCTATGTATATTAAACTTTTTAATACTTTTTGATAGTTATATATATTTTTAAAAAATTATAAATATAAATTAATAATTTTAATTTTAAATTTAAATAATTTAAATTTTTAAATTTTATATTTTATATATTTTGTATAATATATTTTTACTTTTATGTTTTGGTTTATGTTTTTCCACTGTTTGATTTGCCTAATAGTGGTTTTATCTCTAATTTATATATATATATATATATATATATATATATTTATTTTATAAATTTTATCTAGTTTCAGCTCACAAGCTGTGGCCATGCTGGGGCACCGCCATTTGGTGTTGCTACATGATTTTACTTCACGAATGCTTTTTAGCAATTGCCATTTGGTGCATGAGAGAGTTCGATGCAGCTGCCCTCATCTGCACCTCATGCCGTGAAGTTGGTTCAACTGAGTCACCTGACAAGAAGAGATCCAGTTTTATTTTAAAGACATCTGCTTCCACCCCATGCAGGTCTCTTAGATTCTTCGGGAGGATATTGAAGAGCTGTGGGCCTCGGAAGCCCAGGCTATCACAGTATCTTGTCCTACATCTTGATGGCAAATTTGGAGTCCTTGGCACTGTGCAGTGGCGCCCAGTTCTGGCACTTGTGTAACTCTCGATGCCAAAGTTTGGGACAAGTCCTTCTAGGATCTTCCAGATGTATATTATGGCAGATCTTTCTCGCCTACGCTCTAAGGAATAGAGTCTCAATCTCTTGAGACTTTCCCAATAGCTTATATGCTGCATAGAGGCTATCTTCTCCGTGTAGCTTCGTTGGATCGCCTCAAGTTCTGTGATTAACTTGACGCTGGATGGTGACCATAGCTGAGAGCAATAGTCAGCCGCCTACACTTCATTGCCAATTTAGCAACATGCACATGAAAGGTTGCATCATCACTCATGTAAATACCCAGGTCTCGCACTGATTGTGTATTTATTGGGCATTGCATTTAGTTTTGCATGTTGATAGCATAAAGCTTGAAACTTTTCAGCATTGAACTGCATGCTATTCTTTTCAGCCCACTTGTATATTTTGTCCAGCTCACATTGCAGGTGCTTAGTGTCTTCAGGGTTCTGTATTGCCTGTGAAACTTTTGTATCATCTGCATAACTTGTGATCGTCGCTCTCTGCGTGGCTGAGGGCATGTCTGTGAGGGCCATTATGAACAGTAGTGGTCCCAAAACAGTGCCTTGCGGAACACCGCTCACTGTTTGCGTGTTAATGGAAGTGGCCCCATTGGCTACTACCACCTGACTTCTATCCTTCAGAAAGTCATGAAGCCATTCTCCCAATTTTCCAACTATGCCAAGATCACGCAGTTTGTGACATATCATTCTATGGTCGACTTTATCAACGGCCTTTGCAAAGTCGAGATATATGACTTCCACATTTGAGTGGTTGAGCAGTCGTTTCAGCACCCAGTCATAGTGTTGTAGGAGCTGAGTTAAGCAGCTTCTTCCTGGTCGGAAACCATGTTGGGTGTCAGGCAGCAAGTCATTTTCTTCAAGGAAGGTGATTAGTTTCCTTCTGACTATTCGTTCCATGACCTCGCTGATGTGTGAGGTCAGAGAGATAGGTCTGTAGTTCTTGGCCTCCGCTCTGCTACCTCCTTTATGAATAGGGCATATTTTACCTTCCTTCAGTTTTCTTGGAAGTTTGCCAGCTGCAAGGAAGCTCTGAAAGAGGAACTGCAGTGGTCTTGCTAGGACTCTCTTACATACTTTTAGAAGGATTGCTGGGAATCCATCGGGGCCAGTAGCTGAGTTTGTTTTCATTTCATCAATAGCCTTTATTACATCGTCTTCCTTTCTATTGATGTAATCAATCATCGCTGCGTCTGATTTTATATCTGCAATGGAAAAGAAGTCAGTTGGATTGCTGACTTGAAAATGCCCTGGGGGTGGATTGAAAATACTCTTGAATTGCTCATTGGATTTACTGTGAGTGTGCCATCCTTTTCAAGGAGTGGCCCTATCCTACAGTGCACCGTAGCTGTTTCTTTGACATACCTGTAGAAAGCTCTGGGTTTAGGTTTTATGTTGTCTATAGCCCAGGCTTCTTTGTCTGCTCTTTGTTTTTCATAGGAGAGTTGCAGACATTTTTCAATTTCCAACTGTTTTATTTTCAGGCGGGACTTTTCACTGCTTTCAAATTGTTTGTTTAGACGATTTGAAACTTTTGTACGCCGTCTCATTAGAATTTTCTCTCTCTCTGGGGATTTTGCTCTTGTGTACAGTGATATATAATAATTGTATGCATGTGTATATATAATGCATACACACACACACACACACATATATATATATATATATATATATATATAATGCGTATTATATATACATATATATATATATATAATATATATATATATATATATATATATATATATATATATATATATATATATATATATATATATATGTAATATAAGTGTGTATTATGTGGTCGGTTGTGCTGAAAATATGCACACTTATGTTTAAAATGTTGGCGAGTTTGCATGGCAACTATTTTTTCCTCAAATGAAAGGCGTGACCTCTAGGACAAAATTCCTCATCTTATAAAATGTGGCCCGAGTAGACCCGAATGAAATCGGGTTATATGAATCAAAATGTGAAAAGAGATCTAAATGGGGCTTGAAGGGGATTAAAATTTACAGGAGCAGGTGTTTAGGAAATCTCTGTAAACATGAAGCTAAAAAATTTGCGACAACCTTTAAATCGTCAATGTGTTGCCGTCCATGATGAAGGAGTTTTGAATGCTTGCCATGGTGAGTCTACTGTCGTGAGAAAGACTCACTTCAAAGCTTGGTGTTTAGACATTTTCTTTTACATCAAGTTTAAAATTTTACGCCAGCCGTTAAACTGCCACTACGTTGCTGTCCGTCGTAAAGAAATGCCAGCCATGGTGACTCTACTATCCTCAGATTCCATCCCTTCACAATTTTTTTTTCCAATATTTTTTTTATTTTTATTCAGCTCGCAAGTTCGTCTGTCGCCTTTAAATGTTAGTGTTTTGCTGTCTGCCTTGAAGCAGACCTTTCCGTTGTCATTGCCTGATATTTATGATTGATCTTTCTAAATATTTTATTTCTCAACTTACTCAAGATCTTTTGTTGTTTATAAATGGGAGAGAGATAGATAGAGAAAGATAGAGAGTCCGAGAGTAAGGAAGAGTAAGTGAGAGAGAAAGGAGAGAGAAACAAAGAGGGAGAATGTGGTGATAAAAAGAAAGTAACAACCACACTCTTACCTGCGCGTAGAGCGGGTCACCTTAAGCTAATATATATATATTTATATCTTAAAGATATTGTTTAAATATTTCTGATTATTTTTAAAATATTTCAATTAACCTGAAGATTGACTGTAACCATAACTCGAATTATTAATTGAATTTAAATTATTGTTATTCGAATTGGTACAGCCATGAAACAATCGTAGTGTTTTACTCTTTATCTTTTATTAAACTTTTAATACTTTTGATATATATAAAAAAATTAATTAATTAATTGATTAATAAATTAATAAATAAAATAATATATCAATATAAAAAATACATACATACATATATATATATATTTGTATATATATATAAAATTTATAAGTTTAAATATTTAAATAATTTTTTATTTTTAACTTTTATATTTTTTAATTAATTTTATGTATGGCTTATGTTTTTCACTGTTTGATTTGCCTAATAGTGTTTTATCTCTAATTAATATATATATAT
Organism: Octopus sinensis; assembly: GCF_006345805.1. NCBI lineage: Eukaryota > Metazoa > Mollusca > Cephalopoda > Octopoda > Octopodidae > Octopus > Octopus sinensis. Next base: position 151,062,081 of record NC_042998.1, on the reverse strand, counting down.
TATATAATATATATATATATATATATATATATATATATATATATATATATATATATAATTATATATATATATATATATGGATGTATATATATATGTTATATATATATATGTATATATATATAGTATATATATCTATATATATATATATATATATATATATTATATATATATATATATATATATATATATAGTATATATATATATGTATATATCAATGGCGGTGCCCCAACATGGCCACAGCCCGTGAGCTGAAACTAGATAAAATAAAATAAAATAAATATACACTTGCGTCGGAAATTAATTAGCACCTCTCAAATTTCTACATTTTCTTACATTTTCTTAATCTAATTAACTTATTATCAGAAACGAACTCGTTTTTAATCAAAAATTTATTAAAACATATCCCAGCACACCACATAATTGTTATTAATCGTGAAATTTAGTCAATATCTTGTTGTTCCTCCTTTGGCAGCAATGACAGCTGCTACGCGGGTCGGCATGCTGTCTATGAATGCCTGCAGGTACTGTGCAGGGATGGCCCTCCATGCAGCAAGAAGTGCCCCAAACAGCTTGTGTCGGTTCCTGTATTGCTGCACATTCAAATCCCTACCCAATCGACTCCAGAGGTTCTCAATAGGGTTCAGGTCAGGTGACTGGCCAGGCCAGTCCATGACCGTCACCCCATGGTCCTTGAAGAAACCGGTTGTGAGCTTGGCTGTGTGGGAAGGCACGTTGTCCTGCTGGAGCACGTACTCCTCGCCACCAAAGAGGTATCCCGTACTATCTCAACGTACTTTGCTGCGTTGATGTTGCCTTCGACGGCATAGAGCCGCCCAACACCACTGTAGCTGAACGCCCCTCACACCATCAGACCACCCCCACCATGCTTCATGGTGAGAGCAATGCAGTCTTTGTTGAAGCGCTCACCCCTGCGGCGTCGCACATGGACAGCTTGTCACTGACGAGACTGAATCGCGACTCGTCAGTGAACATCACTGTCCACCACTGCTGCACGGTCCATGTCTTGTGGGCACGGGCCCAGAGCAGCCGCCTCTTCCAGTTTTGGGCTGTAAGGAGCGGCTTATGGGCGGCCCTACAGGATTTTAGACCAGCCTCCAGTAATCTGGTCTTGACGGTGGTTGTAGACAACTGCTTCCCTGTCATCTTTTGCATCTCCTCCGCCAGTTGCTGGCTCGTTGCCCTTCGGTTGTACAGCGACTTTCGGATCAGCATCCGGTCCTCCTGCTGGGTCGTCAGTCTCTTCCGACCCCTACCCTTTTTGTCAGCTGCTGATCCGGTTTCCTCGTATTTCTTAAATAAGCACTGAATTGTGCGCCTGGCTACACCAAATTTTCTGGCTATTGCAGCCTCCGACAGCTTCCCACGCCACGAGAGAGCCTCGTACCGTCTCTCCAAGGTCATGCAAGGTCTTGGGCCCATCTAGGAATGAACGATAAAAACCAGTTATTTTCATTAAAACTATTCATTTGAATAATGTTATGCTATAACAAAACTGCTATGAGCTATTATTCATTACACAAAAAAGAAAGAAAGCAGAATTTCTCACCTTATTTGATGTATAACAGAAAGTTTTGTGAACCAGAAGTGACGTCATCAAGCAGAGTGTAGGAGAATTTGTGAGGAAAAAAAATTTTGCAAATACACAAATCAATTAACCTACGAGCTGTTCAAAACGTCTTACGCGATGAGAAAACCTAGTACGATGTGATTTCGGTCCTTGCGAGGCGCTACCTATATCTATTAAACAAAGGAAGATTTGTCTGCATCCGCACTCCAAGTTGTTGTTGCACTGCTATGTCAACATCATTAGGCTGTAGACTCTCAAACTGCTCTGCAAACAAGGTTACGTCATCGTTCTGCGCAACAGTGAACTCACAACAAAGCAATAGTTCGAGATATGGCCACTAGGTGACAGCAAATACCTTGAGTGAAGAGAAAATCAAGGGTGCTAATTAATCTCTGACGGTAGTGTATATATAAAGTTAATCCAAACATGAAAACACAAAGAGAAAACACAACAACGCGAGGACGTGGAACAAATATAGTATTATTGGACGCTCAGGAAGAAAGTAAAGAAGGAGGGTTTGACGTTTCGAGCGGAGCTCTTCGTCAGAAACACAGGAAAAGGAAAGATCAATAGAAGGGAAGATGGAGGAAAAAAATCGTCAACGGTACGCACGTGGTCATATATATATATATATATATATATTTTATATGATAACATAATGTATAAACATATGCATATATATATATATATATATATATATATATATATATATATATATATAATATATGCACATACCTACATCTATTTGTATATATTACATGCATATATGGATACAGGACACCCCAAAAAAACCTTGAACACAATGAGAAACGAAAACATCAAAACAAAATCATGGAAACGAACCTTTTTTCAAGAGTACAAGACATACGACACAAGGAATATTCCCCTTCAGTTGTCCTGTTTCGTCTACTCCGCTTACACATATATATGTATATATATGTATATATATATATATGTGTGTATACATATATTATATATATATATATAATATATATATATATATTTATATAGAAGGTTCAGAATTTATACTAGAACAAGGCCATCAGTTCACCATTAGACCAAACTTCACCTGTGCATCAGAAAACTTAATTTACGTCTTAACATGCGCAGGCTGCAATAGACAGTATATAGGCCATACAAAAAATAGCTTACGTAACAGGATGGCGGTGCATAAATCACAAATTAGAAACCCTGAATACCGGAAAATACCGCTCAGCGAACACATAGATAGATGTGTTGCAAATTTAAATCCGAAATTTACAACTTACCCACTTTATAAATTCAGTGACAGCGTAACCTTCACGCAACGCCAAAATAAAGAACTTTATTTCATCAAAAAATTTAGACCAAGTTTGAACACCCTGGGCCAGGAATATTAAAACAAAACATTGGTCCTCCGAAAAAGAAAAACGAAATTCTACCACAACCACTACGACTGCCCTAACTCGCACTACTACTACAACCACCGTGGTCACTGTTGCTACGGCCACAGTGAGAGAATTATAATAATGGAGGTGGGGCGAATTACAATTTCTCAGATCCTTAAACAGTCACTCACGCTTACAGTGATATGTCTTAGGGAAGGAAAAATTTATAAAAAGATTTCTTTCTCTGCGAGCAGATCTAATTCTGATTCGTCAAAAAATTGATGACGTGTTACCTCAGTGGTCAAGCTATTGTCACCCTGCTTGGTCGGTTTCCTCACACGATACAGCTATGGGTCAGACCCGATTCTGATTCGTCAAAACATTGATGACGTTTTTCTTCCGTGGTCAAACTACTCGTTCTGCTAGGCTAGCCACCTAACAGGATTCAGTCATGGGTCAGATCTAATTTCGATTCGTCAAAAAATTGATGACGTTTTTCTTCCGTGGCCAAACTTGTCGTTCCGCTTGGTTGGTTTCCTAACAGGATACAGTTAGGAGTCTTTTCACTATATTCGTTGAGGCTGGGTTTTGATTGGTTTGGAACTATATGACGTCAGTGAACAGTGCAAGTGACCACAGCTTAGCTGATATAAATCCAACTATCACAAAATTTACCAAAATTATGCCAGCAGACACCGACCAAAAACCATTACTGTTGCTCCCATTGGAACACAAGGTAAAATCTATAATGAACTCCTCGCCTTTTCAAGAACATGAATTTTTTATATTTGACTCTATTGAATGTATGTCACAATTATGAACTATTACATCATACTCTTTAAACATATAGCATGGACTCTCATTATTATATATGAATTTTTTATATTTGACTCTATTGAATGTATGTCACAATTATGAACTATTACATCATACTCTTTAAACATATAGCATGGACTCTCTTTATTATATATAAAAAAAAATTTTTTGATAAGGTTCGTTATTTCAAGAACCGAAACATGTTAAATTAAAATTTGTCTAATATAGCGGCATTTTCAAACTTCATTTTTTACAAATATATACCCACTCGTATACGAGCTAATCTTATTATAAATAATATATATATATAATATATACATATATATATATATATATATATATATTATAATATATATATTATATATATATATATATATTATACTAATACATATGTATATATAGATATATGTATATATATATGTATATGCATATGTATGTATATATATATATATATATATATATATATATATATATACAGATATATATATATATATAGATATATATATATATATATTATATATAATATATATACAATAATAACAAAGGGTAAAATTATTAATTAACTAGTAATCAATAATTTCACCAAGTAGAATTCGGCATGAAAAAGGTCCAATTCTCGGTAAACTTAAGTAATACTTTATAATTAGGGTTCAGCAAAGATTTGCTTTACCACATACCGTGTGGTAAAGCAAATCTTTGCTGAACCTAATTATAAAGTATATGTATATACATATATACGTATATATAGACGTATGAGCGTGTCTGTTCCACCATGGCTTGACAGCATGTGTCGGTATGCTTACATACTCGAAACTTAGGGATTCA
>NC_042998.1:151042485-151052485 GCF_006345805.1 Octopus sinensis | reverse complement strand
CTCATCCGTTGCTCACGTGGCTCCCACGTGACTGTAAGTCATCTTTCTTTCTCTCCATTGTAGCTTGAACAAGGAAGACGTGTTCTTGCTTGTCTCCTGTCGTAGTTTGATTTACGCGTTCGCCACCACAACCTCGTTTAGGCTTAGCAGCCCTTCCTGTTTGTTTTCACTATCCTGTTCGTGTTAACTATTTTGACCCTCCGCAAAATCCCAAATTTTATTAATTTGCTTTGCGGGATCAACGGTTTTATCGAAAGCGTATATTATTGTTAAATGCTCGAAATACGAGACTAGAGAAACAGCCAACAACTAATGAATGCTCGTTCTCTATGTTTGTTTTGTTTTCCATTTGTGTCTTTCGTTGTTCGAAAGAATAGTTCATGTTCCATGTACTCGTGCTTCATACATTTTTGTTACACACGTTTCATGAAGTCCTGTCCCCACATATGCTTATATATACGTATAGATATAAGTATGTATATATACGTATGTATATACGCATATACATATATATATATATATATATATATTATATAATATATATATAGATATAATATATATATATATATAGAGAGAGAGAGAGAGAGAGAGAGAGGAGATAGATAGATAGATAGATAGATAGATAGATAGATTAGATAGATAGATAGATAGATAGATAGATAGATAGATTGATTGAAAGATAGATAGATAGATAGATAGATAGATAGATAGATAGATAGATAGATAGATAGATAGAATAGATAGATAGATAGATAGATAACCTAGCTGTGGTGTTTTGCTAAGATTTCCAAAATTTTGATCTACGCGGTAAACCACTTTAGAATCGACCTTCTCAGCTCCGGGTTACGTACAGTGCTCCCGCTGGGACCAGCGAAAATCAGTGCATCGTGTCAAAGAAGGAAATGGCTGGAGGGAAAGATCGTGCGGAGAAGGCTGACCAGCTAAGATGATGATTCTAAGAAATAAAACTCGAACTATGAATATTGATTATTGCTTTCCAATTTTGACACAAGGCCAGTAATTTTGTGCCTGGGTCTAAGTCGATTACACCGAACTCAGTGCTCGACTCGTAGAATATCAGAAATATATGACATGTAAGTCACCATAAAAATACATTCTTTATTCGGATCTGAGGTCATTGATTGATTTTGGAATCTTGTCTGCAGGCTTCACACATTTTCATTAATCAAGTGCTTTTCTTTTTTTATGGGAACAAACAAGAAGTTACATTTACAGATTTTACGGTAGAATGAGTGGCACCCTGACAATAATCAGGGGTAGTCTGAAAATAAGTCTAGTAACCCAATTCATAACACCCTAAGGATATCTAGTTCTTTGAGTCTCTACTACTACTACTATATTATATTTAATTACTCATATTACACCCTCACTGATATGACATCTTGTGTTTGTTTAACCTCAGATAAGATTCGATCCTGTGGGTCTACAAATCAAAAATATTCCAGCCACAACCACGGCGTCTATTTTCATACATTCTTTCACATATTCTTTCGGTGAAAGTTTAATGTTGTTTAGCTGCAGGTCAGACCTAATTCAGCAGAACTATGGTGTTTAGCTGTGCCCATCTGAGCTTTTAATGTGACACAGAGTATCTAAGACTACATGCTCAAATGTGTTTTTTTCCTTTTTTTTTTATAGAACAATAAGCTGTGAAATCTATTGAAGATATTCAACTGCTTTTTATAACAAATCCCGTTTCCCCTTATTTCGATGGATCTTAGCTGTTGCTAATTGTGGTGGTGCGATTGCGGCACAGTGAAAGTTCTCATTAAATCGACACTAATTTAGAAGCGTTCATTAATGTTAGGGTGATCCTTAATTATCTGGTCCAATCACTGATAAGGTCATCAAGTTTGTTGGAACTGTCTATCACTAGCAGACAAAATATTGAATTCTTCGGCAATTTTTTATCCCAGCTGACTTCTTTCTGGATTTTGTTCATTGACGTATAAATCGGTTCCTAATTAAGTTGTATCAGCGAAGGGAACAGAAGCAGATGTTTTTCTTTTGTCCACTCTTCTACGCACGTCCTCTCTATTACACTTAAGGATCATTTACCCAAATTCCTTTCTAATCCTAAATGCAGACTGATTAATTCCTCCAAGAACAATATATATATATATATATATATATATATATATATATAACGCCGCTTGTCTGACCGGTTCGCAGGACACCTCCGAGACATCCGCCTCGGCAATGACACCCCGGTCTCACGCCATTTCCGCTCTACCGGTCACTCTTTGCAACACCTGTCTATGTTCGGTTTGTCCTTGCACAGAGGCCATCCGGACTCCCGTTTGCGTCGTGAACAAGGATTAATCTTCTCTCTTCGCTCCTTTACGCCATTTGGGCTCAACTCTCCCCCCTTGCCTCTCTCCCCCTCCCTCCTACTTCCTCCCACCCAACTTTCCTCTCTTGCCCCGACTCCTACTTCTCTTCACTCCCACTTCTCTTCACTCCTACTTTTCTTCACCCCTGCTCTCTTTCCCTCTTCTCTCTTCTCTCTTTCTCTCTTCTCTCTTCTCTCTTACTCTCTCTCTCTTCTCTCCTCCTCTCTCTCCTCACATACCCACCTTCCCTCCCCCATAAGCCCACCCACACCTACACATTCCTACTCCACCTTCCCTATCCTTCCCACCCCATCCCATCCCCCATCCTATCCCACAGACCCTCTCCCACATACCCCACCTCTACCCCCACTCTCTGCCTACCCACAAACCCCAACTCTACCCCAACCCTCAGCCGAACCTACATCCCACCCGTGCTTTCTCCACTCTCGCCTCTCCCACCTCCCAACAACATCACACCACACCACAATACACCATACAACATTACACATCACATTACAACACACCACCCACACACCCATCCCCACATTTTCACACCTACACATACATACACGCAAACGTCCAGTCCACCAGCCCTCTTTCACACGCACATACATACTCTCTTATACACACACGCACCTTCGTGTTGGGGATCATATTTACTTTGTTATCTTCCCTACTTTCATTCTCATGTGTGACCCTTCTGTCCGAGTCCAGATTTTTTTTCCTTTTTTTTCTGTGTCCCTTTCTGTAGAAAAGCGTAGGCTCGAAACGTAAAAGACTTTTTCTATTCCTGAGTGTTATACTAATACATCTGTTTGTTTTGCACACCACCTGTCTTCGTCCGTCTTTTTTTTTTTTTTCGTAAACTCTCCCTATATATATATATATATGTTGGTGTGCGCGCGCACGTGTGTGCTCAAAATCGCAGCAGAAACATGTGTAGGTGCAGAAATGGAAAGACATGATTGACAGCAGAATAAAACTGGATATATAAATCGCTAGACTCCTTATTATTAATTTATTATTTCTTCTCTACCAACAAGATAAGGACATATGGATTTACCCATGTGAAGATCTACTGTGGATAGTAAAATAAATTAACTGGAGTATACGCACACGGAGGTTACCCAGCATTATTAACCGGTAAAATCTAATACGGTACCCGCTAGATTGTATATCCCTACCAATCTAATTTGGAAAATTTTCTGTGTGTATATATATTAACAATATCAATAATAAGGATTACTACAAAGTTGCATAGCATTACCTTTAATTGTTAGTATATATATATATATATATATATATTATATATATATATATATATATATATCAACGGAAGAGATCTCCCGATTTCAAGCAATATGAAGGGTTACACCATTAACATGTTCAAGAAGGATTTGATAAAGATTTTCAAAGATCTCTGCCTGTCCAAACAGTCACCCCCAATTTAACAAAGGTTGAATTCCTGGTTGTAACACTAGACAAGATGAGCAAGTACTATACTCACAGGAAGCTAAACGAGGACACTGTGTTTAATTAGAGCCCTAGTCACAGGCATAAGTTAAAGAATTTCTAAACTATCAGCGGATAGACAGATTTTCAACAGACCACCTCCCATTATAACAGAGCATCAACACAGAGTGGATTAACTGAGAAGTTAGTATATATGGAGGACACCCATCCCTGCCCAAAGAGAGTCAGAAAGAAAGATAATCTGCTCTAGTCCTTCATTTTTCCTAGAGGAGCTTCCTGATGTTAATTAAAAATATTTCACTAAAATCCATATTAATATAAACTTTCAGCACCCCCACCCAAGTTAAAATCAGTTACTCCTGCTTAGATTACATTGCTTCTAACTGCACACACCAACCAGTAACCTACCAATGTCTACTGGAAAGATCCTGCATCTCAAGGGCTACAGTCTATAGAGCCTCCTCCTTCACTACATATGATGGCATTACAAGACACTATACGGCATGTAAGCCAAGGATTTTAAGGAAAGGTATACAAGCATATGCAGTTCTTCAGATGCAAGGATAGGTAAAACTCCACCTATCTGGAGATTCCGCGGTCATCAGAACGACGTCATCAATATCGAATGGAATATCATTGTGGGGGCCCCTCCATACTCGCCTTGAATTCGCAATTGCTACATCTACCTTTGGGAGAGACAACACATATTCCACCAATCTGTAATATCCATCAGCAGGAAGATTGAATTATCTTATACTTGTTACCAGAGGTACATCGTGATAGCAAAATTGAAGCCGTTGGCATCTGACAATCTAGATATACCTCCATACAGAAGGGCATGGAAGATGTTGCTCCATACAGAAGGGCCTGGAACTTAAACTCAGCTGTTTGTAAAGACTACAGTTACATCCATGCTGACAATCCAGCCTAGCACCACTAAACTTTAATTCAACGCCATCAAATCTGCTTATTCCCACAGATAATTGTTGCTGCTAAAGTGTTAGTCCTCCACTGACACAGTTGCTGTCATGTGTGGGACGGATATGTCTATCGGTCGAGTCCATTGTGATGATTGCCCCGTAGCCCTCCTTTAATCAGGCAGGCAAGGCATTCTTCCTTTGCCTGGTGGCTATGGTGAAAACAGTTGTCTGGTAGACGAGGCTGAAAGGCATGGAGACAAATACATTCCTCTTTGGTAGAGCTATTATTGACTTCTTCAAGTTTCACTTGAAGATGAAACTGAGGGTGCGGAGGGAAGTGCTGTCCTCGAATGAGTTTATTGAAAGGCGGGTGAAAGCTGTGAAAATAGCAAGAGCGGATGGTACCTCTCTAAGTGTAAACCTGAGTCAGAGAGACGTAATTGCAAAGGGCACTTACTTTTGGTGTTCTGGGAGATTTCGTCCATTTAATTTCGACTTAAGGATCAGTCTCAGTCTGCGCCAGTACTCCACCTTAAATTTTTCTATCATTTCTTTCTCCATCAATTTATCCATTTCCAAAATCCCCAAGTACTTATAGCCCGTCTCTTCTATCTGTTTCATAACCTCCCCCGACGGTATCGTTAGCCCGTCCATACATTTGATTTTGCCTCTCTTCAAGACTAACACACCACACTTTCTCAGTCCGAACTCCATTCTGATATCAGCTCTGAAGGTAGCAATCAACCCCTTTTGCTATGATTCCCAGGGCACCTATGACAGCAAGTATTGTCATAGTCTTCAGGTTCCACATTTTGCTAATTTCTATTTCAAAATCTTTATACTTGCTCAGGTTTGGGGCGGTCTTGATAGATATATTTATGCCGACTGAGAGAGTCATATCAATGAGGAGGCACAATATTTGTCTGACGTCCTTCAATATAATGTCTAGCCTCTTCGCCTATGTACTTTACGTACATAGGTCAGACTTGTTCTCTGATCTCCTTGAAGCGCTCTACTGCAACTGGTAGCAGAACGGGAGTATTTCCAGTTCTGTGAGCCGGGTGTAGTAGCGCTGATAAGGAAAGACGACAACAAAAGAGATATATTAGATAACTTCAGGCCTATAATTATGCTTAACATACAGTTTAAGATTTTGGCCAAGGTGTTAACGAAGATGTTAGCGCTTGTCATCGAGGATTTGATTTGGGAGGTGCAAACTTGTGCAATCCCGACTAGGTCCATACACAACAACCTTCACCTCATGCGATACATCACAGAAAGTGTAGGGTGTAAACCTGGATTCGGGAGGGCGCTGATCGATTTAGATAAATCGAAAGCATTCGATAGGGTCAACTATTGTTATCTAGAGGCTGTCCTCAAAGCGGCAGGCTTCCGCTTCGTCTTCAGACGTTGGATCGCTGCAATACACAGCGGCATCTGCTCGGTGGTCAAAGTTAATGGCCACCCGTCGGAACCGTTTCAGATCTCCCGATCGGTCCGTCAAAGGTGCCCTCTCACCTCCCATCAGTATGTGTTGACTCTTAAGTCTTTATTGCGGAAGCTGGACCTACTACAGGGCATCCCACTCGAACTGTGATGCAGGAGGGCTGTGTCAGCGTATGCAGACGATATCACCGTGATGGTGTCGGAACCTCAGAAATCGAGGTGGTCGGAACATCATTGGAGGAAAATGAAAAGTTGACGGGAGCAAAACTTAACTCGGAATAGTCGTTGGGCTTCCAACTCGGCACCTGGAGCGGCAAGTTCATGCCGTCCAACAGTGTCGTTGGGCACTGGATGGACGGACCGGTAAAGCTGCATGGGGTTTATTTGGGACCAGACCTCCAGGTGTATAAGAATTGGGACAAGGTGACGAGTAGGGTAGCCAGTCTCACCCAGAAATTGGCGATGAAGAAGCTGTCACTGAAAGGTTGGGTGGAAGTGGTGAATGTATACATTGCGACCGTCATGCTTTGCCCTCATTCGCGCTTCGCCAAGCTGGAGCGCCGCTTCAAATTCTTGTGCAGTGGACTGGTTGCATTGGTGAGACGGTCCATCTCTATGCGGACAGCTGGGAATGCCGTCGCTAATGATGCGCAGACTAGGCTGAGGCTGCGGCATCTCCAGATATTCTGCCTAAACGGTGAACAGGTGTGGTCACCGTTTGTCAAACAGGCCTTTCCCCAGCTCGTTTCCTTGACTGAGTTGCAGTCCTGGGTCAAGAAGAGACCGAGACAGAGTGACTGGCATCTGGAATATTACCAGGCACTCACTGCTCTCAACCAGTCGGGTAATGCGATCAGACGAAATCGAACTGACCAGTCTGTTCAGGAGGACTTTCGAGCCGGGGACGAGGGATAGCTTCCAGAAATCTTGGCAGGCTTCCGAGGGCACTGCCGGTTCTCTACATGCACAGAAGTGCTGTTAGACGGACCTGCCCGAGATGCATGCAGAGCGACTAAACCGTTCTGCGCGCACTCGTCCAGTGTCCTTGCATTACTGACTTGTGGAGTTATGTTGAACAGCTGTTATCACGTGTAGCACGGATTCAGGTATCAGCCGAGGGCATTGTGAAGGTCAATCCGCCACCTTCCATCGGTCCGGAAGGGCAGGTAATTTTCCTCTGTCACATAGCAGTAGCAAAAGAGGTTTTATGTTGGACCAGGTTGAAAGGATTGAAGATAAACACTTTTCTCCTCAGTCAATCTCTCATCAACTTTTTCAAATTTCACTTGGAAAGGAAAATGAGGATGGAGAAAGAAGTACTGCCTCCCGGTGCATTTGCTAAAAGGTGGGTAAATGTAGCGAAATGGCCCGTATGAGTGGACCTACTCTAATAATGCGCTTGTAGGCTAGTGTATTTGAGAAGGAGAAGGATGCTTTTCCCAGATGCTCTCTAAGTGTCGAGTGGTTCAGGATTGGTGGGGTACCAGGGCCAACTCCAGGTGGTTCCCCCCACCGCTATTGGGGAACTTTCATTGCTACATTCTTTTTGTTTGATATTACTAATATTGTTTTAATTGTGTACTCGTTGTTTTTGTGTAAAATTACCACAGTCCATGTCTACTGTATTGTCCCCTGTATGTCGGCCCTAGTGATCAATAAATGCAATAATAATAATAATAATAATAATAATAATAATAATAATAATAATAATAATAATAATAATAATGTCTTGGTATAAAAGATGGGCTACAGCAAATATTCTGCTCAATTCCACAGATTTGCTTATCAGTTGTTTGACCATAACCAGTTGACCATGTCCCTTAGTGGCTGACGATATGTGCATCTCTGATCAAGTAGCATGGGAGCATCATAGCCGTGTGTTGAAAGGAATTCTTAGAGGCTTGAATAATTCACCTTTGGAAACATGGGTGGTTCTTTCAACATCCATAAACTACCCTTATTCAGGGACCTTTAGAAAATTCTAACCGGGCCTCACCTGCAAGGTCATGCGCTGTTTATATTGATATGAGATCACCATGTCGCGCACATATGGTTGTGATGCATGTGCCTGGTGTACCCTTATCAGACGGGTAGTCATGATAGGTATACTGGGCTTTGTATATTTTATCCCAGTGTCACTTTGATGACATGCACTGCTCTCTCACTCAATAATAATAATAATAATAATATAGAAGGTAAGATCCCGAGAAGGGAAGACAGAGGAAAAAAATTTTTTTAATACTCTATTTATTTCAGTTATTTGACTGCGGCAATGCTGGAGCACCTCCCTTAGTCGAACAAATCGACCTCACGACTTTTTGTAAGCCTAGTACTTATTCTATTGGTCTCTTTTGCCGAACTGCTACGGGGACGTAAACACACTAGCATCCGTTGTCAAGCGATGTTGGGGGGACAAACACAGACACACAAACATATACACACACATACATACATACATACATACATACATACATACATACATACATACATACATACATACACACACACACATATATAGATATATATATATATATATATATATATAATATATATATATATATATATATACGACGGGCTTCTTTCAGTTTCCGTCTACAAATCCACTCACAAGGCTTTGATCGGCTCGAGGCTATAGTAGAAGACACTTGCCCAAGATGCCACACATTGGGACTGAACCCGGAACCATGTGGTTGGTAAGCAAACTACTTACCACACAGCCTATATATATATATATATATATATATATATATATGTGTGTGTGTGTGTGTGTGCGTGTGTGTGTGTGTGTATGTACATATATGAATATACTTCATTATATATGCATAATTCTCTTTGTACACATATATTTCACTCTATATTTTGTCCTCATCACTTTACACTCACCTCCTCACTCTGTCTCTGTCTCTCTCTTTTTCTTTCTCTCTCTCACTCTCTCTGTATATGTGTGTGTATGTAAGCATGCTTTCATGTGTTCTGTTCCTCTTTTTCTCTTTCTGTTTCCCGTCATTGTTTCCACCCTTTCACTTACCCTTATTTTCTCCCCCTACACACCTCTCTGTTCACTCTTTTCTCTCACTTGCGCAACAACACACAGAAAGTCCCTTGGATTCTGTTAACCCTCCCTCCTGCCATTCACTTCAGACGTCAGGCATGACACACGTGACGTCACCAGACCAGACTGTATGTCTCGCCGGAAAGATGTCATGTGACTGGTCTAATTGAAAATACTGGAGTACTTAATTAGTATTCCTTGACCCATTATTGCGAAACGGCTTTGTTATCTGCGCCGCCATGCCCTCCTCCATACTACAACACTCCATCTACACACAAACACACACACAGATCTATAGATAGAATCAAAACACACGTGAACATATACCCTTATGCACACACTTCTTTACATTTACCCATGCATGAACATGGATATATATATATATATATATACACGAGGGGCGTTCAATAAGTAATGCCCCTGACCCACTTCCCATAATAGTAGAGCAACGAAACTTGGCACAGTTATTAGTCTTTTTCTACATAGAACCACTCAGAGTTACACATTTCTCCATCGTTTGATGTGCAACTCTGGAGACCGTTTTTGTAGAAGACCCCAGCTTGGTCCTCCGACCACGACGTGACTTCAGAAATCAAGGCTTGCATCATCTGGGAAACGCTTTCCTTTCAAAAACAACTTCATGGCTGGGAAGAGGTGAAAATCAGAGGGTGCAAGGTCAGGAGAGTAGGGGGATGGGGGAGGAGTTCATAGCTGCACGCCTGTGCTTCTGATCTGGCGACACGCGAGTTGTAGAC
>NC_042998.1:151024985-151037485 GCF_006345805.1 Octopus sinensis | reverse complement strand
ATATTATGTAAATAGAGGAAATTTATCTATAAAATAATATGTTACAATTATTCAATAGTCAAAATAAAACTCTGAGTTTCGGATGCCGAAGTGGAAATCCACAACTATCTCTTCGAAGAGATGGTGTTGTGGATTTCCACTTCAGCATCCGAAACTCAGAGTTTTATCTTGACTATTGAATAATTGTAACATATTATTTTATATATATATATATATATATATTATATATATATTAATATATAATATATATGCGTGTGTGTGTTTGTGTGTGTTTCTGTATGTGCGTATTTGTGTGTATGTTTGTATGTATATACATACATTTTCACTGTATTTTGTATTTGTTTCTTTTTGCATCTGATTTTTTATTGATCTTCTATAATGATGAAGTTGTATCCTTTAATTTACTGTTTTTGTATACACATACTGAGAAGATAGCTTGTGGAACAGAAGTTATTTTAACAAGGATCATCTTGTAATCACCTGAAGAGACACATCTACACCGACAGATACTCCTAAACCAACTGTTCAGTATCCCACCCGTGAGGGATCGATGCCAGAGGGGTCGAAACAACTGTAGTGATCAATAAAAATTCCCCCATCTTCCATCCCTCTCATTAACCAAATACCCAACCTACACTGCTAAAGCGAACATGCTGCTAACTGTATACAATACTATATATGTATGTATGTATGTATGTATGTATGTATGTATGTATGTATGTATGTATGTATATGTGTGTGTGTGTATGTATGTATGTATGTATGTATGTGTATGTATGTATGTATGTTGTATGTATGTATGTATGTATGTATGTATGTATGTATGTATGTATGTATGTATGTATAGAGTGCGGTAAATAAATTATTGTCTAAATTACATAAAATTGAAAATAACACTGACATCTCATTTTAACAGATATATTTACCAAAACTGTATAAAAATGTTGTGAAATACTAAAGAGTAAATATATTCAATAAAACACCATTGGCTTCAACCACGGCCACCAGACGACTTCGGAATTTTCTGCAATTCTTCTGAACGGTCTTCTTGTTTAAGCTGGTGCCATAATCCTTGTCATCAGTTCATCTTTGATGTCACAAGGGGTTTTGATGGTATCTCGCTCAACTGCGCCCTACACATAATAATCAAGGAGGTTGCTGTCTGGGGAGTTGGCTGGCCAGATGTTAGGGTGCTGTGGTCGCAAAAATTCTCTGACAGTCATGACTAGGTTTTCTTGCTTGTGCGGCAACATGCAGAGTCTTGCTGCCAGATAAAAGATCTTCCAGCTGTTACGCTCTTGACCCAGGGCAGCACTACCTTCTCCAAGCACTTGATGTAGGTCTCCGTGTTGAGTCTGAGGTCGTGTGGGAAGATGAATGGGGGTATAACATCACCATCACTAGTGATCACTCCAAACACCATGATGATGACTAGATGTTTGATGTTTTTATCACTCTCGATACATGCTTCGGTAAGCCAACGGTTGTTCTGTGTGCTTACCATCTGATCCTGGCCTGAAAATTTTCTCGGCTAAGAAAACCCTAAGCGTGTTCAGTTGGAGGGGATGCTTGAGTTTGCTCAAAAGCTTTGTAGCGTGATCTTTCCTCTTGTCCTTGATGGCTTGGGATGAAAATTGGACCTTCCTCATCTTGTATGAAGAATACCGATTATCTTCATGCACTACCTGCTTGATAAGAAGCTTAGACACTCCTATGTCCCTGGCGATGAACCTGATTGAGTTGGAAGGACTGTTGTCAATCATGGCCTGGATCTCACCAACAAATTCATGAGATCTTTTCGTATCAGAACGATCAGAGTGAGTTTTCCGAGCTGCCGTACCTTCGTAATCACCATTAAACTCATCCAACTCTTTCCGAATCCTCTGCACTGTCCTCAGATTGACATCCAAACACTCTGAAATGTACGTTTTGGATCTCCTGATGCGAATGCCAAGCGGTACAGCATGACGTTTCCAAATTTCTGGCAGAGTGAATTGCGTCAGTGTTCTGCTTTTCTCACAGTCGATGCTCAACTGGCCCTACTATACTCTGTAGTCGACAAAAAGAAAAACAAACAATGCGCATGCAAGAAATTAAAAGTATAAAATGGCAACAATTGACCCATCGCACGCTGTATATATATATGTGTGTGTGCGCGCGTGTATGAGTTTAGCTGTTTTATCCATAATAAAGAGTCGAACAAACTACCTATTGCGCTTCGCCTCAAAATCTTGTGAGGTTCGAACCTCAACGAAAATGAAATGTTTTGATGAAATCATTGTTAGACTTTGTGTTCTTTATTTTAAATAGCCTGACTCCCAGAAAAATGCGAGTAGACACAATCATACATGAATGCATGCGTGTATATTCGTATGCATGACATATGTATATGTGTATATGAATCTCCGGGTATTTAATCAAAGTTATCGCTAGATCGATGTGGTTATCGAAATGGTGGTTCGTGCCAGAATTCGATGAGACACCAAGATAGTCCCTGCTGATGCTATGTAGAAACCATTTCCTGACATACACAGTGAATTTAGCCGTTTTGAGATATTTCAACGAAATTTAAACGAACGAGATTTTCACGAAATTTGAAATTTATAGACTGCTCTCTCTCTCTCTCTCCCTCTCCCCCTCTCCTCTCTCTCTCTCTATATATATATGCATATATATAGTAAACCACCCAAAAGAAGAAGACTAAATACAAAAAAAAAACAACGCGAGGACGTGGTAGATGAAAATTATTAGCAGACGCTCATGGAAGAAAAGAAAGATGGTTTAACGTTTCGAGCAACGCTCTTCTTCAGAAACAAAGGAAAGTCCAATAGAAAGACGGAGGAAGAAAATCGACAACGATTCACGTGGTTACATATATGTATGTATGTATGTATGTATGTATGTATGTATGTAAGTATGTATGTATGTATGTATGTATGTAATATATATTGTTATATTTCGGAATGGTCATTTTGCCAGTTTAGCCAATAAAAACACACGCACTATATATTTGGTGTTACTTTGCTTCAGTGTTATTTATTTTTTACATTAATCTTAATCTTATTTCGGCCAGAGTTCTTTCGTCACACCCCTGTGACCTCATCAGTGGTCCTTTGTTTTCTTCTCACTTATTTGTGTCTCTCCTTACTAACCGTCAGCTATTTTGTATTTCTATTGTATGTCTTCATTTGCGCATGCTTATATCTCTATGTGCGTTTATGTTTATTTAGTGTGTGTATGTGGGGGATGACTGTAATATTTGTATCTTCTGTTTATATATGTTCATGTAATTTGTAATTTTATATGTTCATGTAATTTGTATTTTGTATTTTGTTTTTTGTTTTTGTTGTTTTTGTTTATTCTTATTTTGTTCATGTGTTTACATCCACCCATTATTATCATTGCATATGCTTGTATGTATGTATGTATAACAACAATATTAGTAATAATAATAATAAATTGAATCGAAAAAAAAAATATATATATACATATATATATATATATACATATACATATATATATATATATATATATATATAGTTATTTATTTATTTATCTGTGTATTTATTGTTTTCAGGATCCTCTATCGTCATATGTTGTGGTGTGTGTTAGTGCTCCATTCTAGTTTTCTATTCAGGCTAGGTTTATTTTCTATTATGTGTGTAGCTTCTGTAATTTGTCTAATTGTTGCATCTGATCTATGTGTGGATAATATTTTAAATTCTATGTTATTGATTGATCCCCCGTGTTCTTGTTCGGCGTGTTGGTACAGAATCAATGAGCTTTTACCTTCCTTGAGTTGTCTCCAATGCTCATTTACCCGCTCTCCTATGCTTCTTGCCGTTTCCCCTACGTATGTCGTTGTCTTGGCCTTCCCTATTTTCTTTTTTGTCCTTTCTATAGTGTTCCATGACTTGTTCCTATAGAGTTGGCAAATACCATTCCTATCATTACATAATATATTATCAAATTTCTTAATGGCTCCTTTGTATACTCTGATCCTTTCTTTATGGCTGTAACCTGAGAACTGCATGCGGTGAATGAAATATTGCATGCGTCTCTTTAACTCTGTGGGCTCGCACATGCATGACACATTTCTCATTATTCTGACGAGGTCTGCCATCAAAATATTGAATTTGGCATTGTCCGCAATGGCTGAGTTCCGGTGGATCAAGTATTTTGAGGCCATAGGTTTGGCATAGTATGAATGAAGGATTTGGGTTTTATTATTCACAATTTCTAGCCAGAGTTCGGTGTCTAGAAATGTAGTCTATAGTATAAGATGTATAGAGGGACGATGCAGTAACAAGACAACGACATACGTAGGAGAAACGGCAAGAAGCATAGGAGAGCGGGTAAATGAGCATTGGAGACAACTCAAGGAAGGTAAAAGCTCATTGATTCTGTACCAACACGCCGAACAAGAACACGGGGGATCAATCAATAACATAGAATTTAAAATATTATCCACACATAGATCAGATGCAACAATTAGACAAATTACAGAAGCTACACACATAATAATAGAAATAACCTAGCCTGAATAGAAAACTAGAATGGAGCACTAACATACACCACAACATATGACGATAGAGGATCCTGAAAACAATAATACACAGATAAATAAATAAATAACTATATATTATATATAATATATATATATTGTGTGTATATGTATATATATATATATATATATATATGTATATATATATATTCAATTTATTATTATTATTACTAGTATTGTTGTTATACATACATACATACAAGCATATGCAATGATAATAATGGGTGGATGTAAACACATGAACAAAATAAGAATAAACAAAAACTACAAAAACAAAAAACAAAATACAAATTACATGAACATATAAAATTACAAATTACATGAACATATATAAACAGAAGATACAAATATTACAGACATCCCCCACATACACACACTAAATAAACATAAACGCACATAGAGATATAAGCATGCGCAAATGAAGACATACAATAGAAATACAAAATGGCTGACGGTTAGTAAGGAGAGACACAAATAAGTGAGAAGAAAACAAAGGACCACTGATGAGGTCACAGGAGTGTGACGAAAGAACTCTGGCCGAAATAAGATTAATATTAATGTAAAAAATAAATAACACTGAAGCAAAGTAACACCAAATATATAGTGCGTGTGTTTTTATTGGCTAAACTGGCAAAATGACCATTCCGAAATATAACAATATCTGTTTCAACACACGACTTCACATAAAAAATCTTGCACAACAAATATTTAAACGTATATATATATATATATATATATATATATATATATATATATATACAAAACAGGGTCACAGAAACATACATCCATACATATATACACATACATACATACATATATATATATTTAGTGAGGGAATAATCCGTAATAAGATAATTCATTTATCCATTTCAATAAATATATATATATATATATATATATATATATATATATATATATATATATATATATATATATATATATATATATATATATATATATAATAGACGAAACGATGCATTGTATAAGGTATTACAGGGTAAATGTTTTTTTTTAAATTTTCTCCTGGTTACGGAATTAATATTGTTTTGCGGTTGAAGCCTTGGCTGCTATTTCTAGTGGGTTGAACGGCCTATTATGGCCGTTCCTAAATTTTGCTGTTGAATTTATTAATAGTCTCTGACTATTTACTTTTTTCCCACTAGGCCGCTGGTGGCAAATAATTTCTGCTGAATTTTTTTGCCACCCTATATTGATTAAATATATATATATATATATATATATTATATATATATATATATATATAACATTGTACCGCGACTTCCTTTGTGTCCTGTTTTTCATTTTATTTCATTTGATACACACACACACACACACACACACACACACACACACACACACATATATATATATATATATATAAAGGGAAAGTTTATGATAATAAACAAAAGACGAAGGCAGGTGATGTACAAACAAACATATGTATTAGTATAGCGCTCAGGAATAGAAAAAGTCTTTTATGTTTCGAGCCTACGCTCTTCTACAGAAAGGTACACAGAAAAAACAAGGAGACAAACAAAGACAGAAAAAAATGTGTGTAGTAGCCAACGATGTATCATGGCGTCTGACTCGGACAGAATGGACAGACGGGAAGGTAGGGGAGATAACAAGGTCAAGATGACCTCCAACACGAAGGAGCCCCCAACACAAGGTGCGTGTGTGTATAAGAGAGTATGTATGTGCGTGTGAAAGAGGGCTGGTTGTTTGGACGTGTGTGTGTATGTATGTATGTGTAGGTGTGAAGATGTGGGGATGTGCTTGTGTGTGGTGTGTTGTGATGTGATGTGTAATGTTGTATGGTGTAGTGTAGTGTGGTGTGGTGTGATGTTGTAGGGTGTAGTGTAGTGTGGTGTGATGTTGTGGGGAGGTGGGGTTGTGGGATAGGGTGGAGGGATGGGAAGGATAGGGAAGGTGGAGTAGTGATGGGTGGGATGGGTTGGAAGGAGGAGGGAGGGGGAGAAGGATAAGGCGGAGGAATGGAGGAGGAGGGAGGGGGAAAGAGGAGAGAAGGAGAGTGAGGGAGCAGAGAGAAAGAGAGTAGGGGAGAAGAGGGAAAAAGAGTAGAGGTAAAAGAGGGAAGAAGAGGGAAAGAGAGTAGGGGTGAAAAAATGTAGGAGTGAAGAGAAGTAGGAGTCGGGGAGGAGGTTAGATGAAAAGGGGAGGAGAGTTGAGCCCAAATGGCGTAAAAGAGCGACGATAGAAGATTAATCCCTGTTCACGGCGCAAGCAGGAGTCCAGATGGTCCCTGTGCAAGCACAATCCGAACACAGACAGGTGTTGCAAGGAGTGACCGATGGAACGGAAATGGCGTGAGACTGGGGTGTCATTGCCGAGGCGGATGTCTCGGAGGTGTTCCGCGAACCGGTCAACCAAGCGGCGTCCCGTCTGTCCGATGTACAGGGAATGGCAGAGAGAGCAGGAGATGCAATAGATGATATTGCTGGAGGTGCAGGGGAAGGAGTCAATGATGCGATAGGGTCGATGATAGGTGCCGGTGAGGCGGGTGGTGTTGGAGAGGTATGGGCAAGTGCGGCAGTGTGGGCGGGAGCAGGGGAACGAACCAGGTTGGGAGGTAGGGTTGGGGAAGGAGCTGTGGACCAAGAGGTCTCGTAGGTTATGGGCTCGTTTGAAGGAGGGGAGGGGTCGGTTAGGGAAGATGTGTGAAGTGGATGGGTCGGACTGGAGATGCCGGAAAGCTCGGAGAATGGTGCGTTGGAGAGGTAGGGTGGTGGGGTGGTAAGTCAGGGGAAAAGGGAGGCGGGAGACTGCAGGGCGGGTTCGTGGGGAGAGAGCAGATGCACAGTCTACGGAACGTGCTCTGGCAAAGGTGGTGTGGATAGTGGTGAGGGGGTATCCACGTAGGATGAAGTAGCGAGCCATGAGTTGAGACTGAGTCTCAAAGTCATGGTCGTCACTACAGAGCTTGCGTATACGGAGGAATTGGGAATAGGGAATGGAAAGCTTGGTGTGTTTGGGGTGGGAGGAGGAGAAGTTTAGGTATGAGTGTGAATCTGTGTGTTTATAGTGAATGGAGGTGGTAAGAGTGGAGTGATGAATGCTGACCGAAATGTCAAGAAAGGAGACAGAGGTGTTGGAGATAGTGCAGGAGAAAGGGAGGGCAGGATGGAAGGATTTAACGAAAGAGAGGCTGGAGTCTAGATGTTCGCGGGTGAGTGAGGTGGCACCGATACAGTCGTCAATATAATGACCGTATAGTTCGAGAATGGGACCAGTGAAACTAGAGAAAATTTGGTCCTCAACATAGCCAACGAACAGGTTCGCATAGTTGGGGACCATTCGCGTTCCCATGTCTTAACGATTTTATGTCAATCGATTTTGCACGTTTATGAGTTGAATTGAATAGTGCCTGTCCTGGAGTACATTTTTAAGCTCTTGCAGTCTTAGTTCTCAGGTATTTTTTTGGATACTATGGTGCAAATCCTTCTTGTAATGTTGAAGGAGATATTTGTTTTTATATGTCTCGGGTGGCATGAACTAAATAATAGATATTGCTTAGCGTCTGTGGTTTTGTCCGTTTCTATTTTTTGTTTATTTTTTAACTAGTCTGTCCAGGAATGGGAGTTCATCTTGGTTGTGTTCCATTGTAAATTGTATGTTGATGTTAATGCTATTAAAGAGTCTTTTGAATTCCAATCCCCTTTAACTTTGCAAGAAGGTTTTGCACCATAGTGTCCGAAAAATATACCAGAAATCGTAGTCAAGGACAGACACTACCCAACTCAACTCATAAATGAAGGGATTAAATGCATATCGTATTAAGCCTACTATAATTTAGGGAGTAGCAGAGGGAAATAGTGGGGTTCAAAAAATCGTTGGCGATGTTTTTTCCTCCGTCTTCCCTTCCTTGGATCTTTCCTTTTGCTATGTTTCTGACGAAGAGCTCCGCTCGAAACGTTAAATCCTCCTTTTTTTCCTTTCCTGAGCGTCCAATAACACTATATTTGTTCCACGTCCTCGCGTTGCTATTTTCTCTTTGTGCTTTCATGTTTGGATTAACTATATATATATATATATATATGTGTGTATGTATGTATATATATATATATATATATATATATATATATATATATATATATATATATATATATATATATATATATATATATATATGTATGTAGGTCCCGGGTTGAGTCGGGGTTAACCACAGTAAATAAGGTACTCAATACATAGCAGAGTAAATTAATTTATTTTATAGAAGGAGCTTCTACAGGACTAGAACTTTTCATTCAAAAGAAATCATCAGGAAGCTTCCTGATGATTTCTTTGAATGAAACAGTTCTAGTCCTGTAGGAGCTCCTTCTATAAAATAAATATATATATATATATGTATATATATATATATATATATAACAAATATATATATAACAAATTAAAAAGGGTGGCTTATTAGCAATCAGAACCCAGAGGCGAAATTAATAGAGGTCACAATAGTGACAGATGGTACTGACTAGCATCGCTTTTGCTAAAGATACGAGTTAAAACAACTCAAAAGCCACAAAAGCACTGAACTTAACGATACACACGCACGCACATACGCACACATATATATAGGTGCATTCGTAGTTGTGTGGTAAGAAGCTTGCTTCCCAACCATAGGGTTCCGGGTCCAGTTCCATTGTATTGTGAGCATATTCGCGTTTCAGTTCTAAAAGACCTTGTAAGTAGATTTGGTAGACGGAAACTAAAAGAAGCCCGTCGTATATATGTGTATGTGTGCGTGCGCGCGCGTGTCTTTGTGTCTGTGTTTTGTCCTCTTGTCACCGAATGATAACCAATGTTGGTGTGCTTACGTCCTTCTAAATTAGCGGTTCGGCAAAAGAGACCTATAGAATAAGTACTAAGCTTAAAAAACAAGTCTTGGGGTCGATTTGTTCAACTAAAACCCTTCAAGGTAGTGCTTCAGCATAGCCGCAGCCAAATGACAGAAGCGAGTAAAAGAATATGTGTATATATTACATATATGTACATATATTATACACATATATCAGCTCATCCATCTTAACCTCAATATGTTGCTTACGACGCCGTGAGCTGCGATGAACGCCTACAAAAACTATTTCCTGTAGACGACAAATGCTAAAAGCATTGAAATTCTAATTCATAAACAGCCAACAACATTACTGGCAGCTTGATCAGTAATATTTTACGTAGGTTTGACTGATCTTTGTTCCGGTATTCGGTGCTTGGCTAGTTGCCGCTCATGATACGTAATACGGTTAAATCACGTGAGATAGTAGTGCATCCAGCAGTGCTAAGGAAATTTCCGTCAACTGATAGAATTGCTATTATTTATAACTAAATAAATCGTCTATACTAAATGATTTTCACCGCAGATTACGGAGTCCTAAAGCAACACATCCGATTTAGGTGGTATGTGCCAATTAATATTCGCTAAAAAGGCGGCTTCTGTTGCTAAGACCTAACACACATATATGTGTGTGTGTGTTTGTATAAGTGTGTGTGCGCGCACGCGCGCGTGTCTATTTGTGTTTGTGTGTGTGTCCCTCACCATCATTCAGAAACTGGTGTTGGTTTGTATACATCCCTGTAACAGAGATTCAGTAAAAGATACCGCTAAAGTAAGTACCGGGCTTAAAAGTATTGGCGTTGATGAAGCCTTCAGGGCGCTGCCCCAGTATGGTTGCAGACCAATGACTGAAAGAAGTAAATATATATATATATATAATATATATATATATATATATATATATATATATATATATATTATATATATGCATGTGTGTGATTGTGTGTGTGTGTGTGTGTATGTATATATACGTGGAAATGAAAGCGTTGCATTCGATCATATAATAATAAAATGAAATTATATATATATATATATAGTAAAACTAATAAAAAGGGCTAGCAACAGGCTGCTTCGCCGCATACGGAAGGAATTAGAAATGGCAGTCAAAGACTGTTTTTTCCATTTTCTATAAGTGGAGATTCCAAATACGACGGACCCTGCGGTTCACATACACAAAATCGGAGTAGCAAATAAACGTAAACAATCTCTTACCGTTAATAGCGAACATGTTTCTAGATCACAAGCTCAGAAAATAGCTTGATTTCCTTCATCGGCACTATATTCGATAGATTTACCAAATGCCACAGGCCCTCACTTCTGACCCAGCGACATCAGATAGTGGGGGGAAGTGTGCAGATGTTAAAACTAAGTAATGACTGGGAACGTAAATTCTCCCTCCAAAATTCTGCCATGCGCGCCGTCTGGGTGATCGTAATGGAATAAGGGATCCACATGGTAATGCAATAAAAATGGTAAATAATTTTTCTGTGGTTTTTCATATAACCAAGAATTATTTACCGGTAAATTTCGGTATGTAAATATGACAAATTCATCGTCAGGAACTTTTGTAAAGACGGCGCGCATGGCAGAATTTTGGAGGGAGAATTTACGTTCCCAGTCATTACTTAGTTTTAACATCTGCACACTTCCCCCCACTATCTGATGTCGCTGGGTCAGAAGTGAGGGCCTTTGGCATTTGGTAAATCTATCGAATATAGTGCCGATGAAGGAAATCAAGCTATTTTCTGAGCTTGTGATCTAGAAACATGTTCGCTATTAACGATAAGAGATTGTTTACGTTTATTTGCTACTCCGAAATTTACCGGTAAATAATTGTTGGTTATATGAAAAACCACAGAAAAATTATTTACCATTTATATATATATATATATACACACATACATTTACATGCCGCCTACATATATATGTATATATATATGCATACATAGGTACATGACTTTAAAAAATCGTGAACATTCCCTTTATCAGTTGTCCCCTGTTTTATCTACTCCGCGTTCCGAAGGTAGGGAAAGATAAAACAGAGGACAACTGATGAAGGGAATTTCTTTATGTTACCTGTCAAGTTTCTCTATCTGTTTCTTTCGTTGTTCGAAAAGAAGTTCCTTTTCCATGCTTTTGTTCTTTATGTTCTCATTTCTCATTTTGTTCACGTTTTTTTTTACGTCCTGTACTCATGAATGCATGTATATATACATATATATGTAGGCATGTACATGCATATGTGTATATATGCATATATATATATATATATATATATATATATATATATATATAGGTACATACATACATACATACATATATATATGTATATATATATATATAGGTCTCTTCCCTCTCATCCCTCTCTCTCTCTCTCTCCTTCTCTGTATATATTAGTGAACCCAAACAAAGAAGAATAAACAGAAAAAGCAATAATGCGAGTATATATACATATACACATATATACATACACATACATACACACCCACATATATATACACACATACATGCATGCATACATACATATATACACACACAATTGTATGTATCCATGTATGCATATGTATACTGTATATATATATATATATATATAATATATATATATATATGTATGTATGTACGTATGTATGCATGTATATATATATTATATAATATATATATATATATATATATATATATAATATATATATATATACATATATAATATATATGAATGTACTTCTATATATGTGTCTAAGCATGGGCAAGTGTATATATATTTGGGTATGTATGCGTGTGTGTGAGAGAGCATGCGTGTGCATGCGCTGGTGTGTGTGTGTCTATGTGTGTAGAGTCAGATAACAAAGAAACCGTTAAAAACTATTGATTTTATCGGAAAGAGAAAGAGTAGGGAGGAGGAGCAGAAAGAATATGTGTGAGTGTGACATTTGTACGTGCGTGTGTGTGTTTTTGAACGTGGCGGCATGTGTGTGTGCTGTGTGTTTATGTGTGTACCTGGGTAGGTGTGATGTATGTGTATATGTGTGTTTCCTACTTCCACCTCGAATTCACTTATCTCACAACAAGCACCCTTATCGATTCTCACGTACG
>NC_042998.1:151007485-151022485 GCF_006345805.1 Octopus sinensis | reverse complement strand
TAAACTAATTATCATCGGAACCGGGAGCGAAGGTAATGGTGGTGTAGGTGGTGGTGGTGGTGGCAGCGTTGATGCAGGGGATGACGGTGGTGATTATTTTTGTTGCTGTTGCTGTTAGTGGTGGTACTGTGAAAAAGCAAACTCGATGATGGTGGTGGTTTTCGTGGTGGCGTTGGAGATAGTGATTTTTTTTTATAGTTGTGGTTGTTGTAATACTAGTAACGATAGTAGTGATGCAATATTTGTGGTGCCTAGTAGTAGGGGTTACAGTAATAGTGATGAGGATGATGACGATGACCACGACGAATACGATGACGATGACCACGACGACGACCGTGGTGGTGGTACAGGTAATGATGGCTGATACTGATACGTGATGGAGATGATTGTGGAGGGGTGGTTGTGGTGGTGGTGGTGGTGGTGGAGGCAATAAAGGCGGTAATATTTTCAGTATTGGGAGATGAAATGAATCGCTAATTGAGAAAATTAGACAGAGAAGAAAGGATAGAAGGAGGAAGAGAAGGAAGACAACTAAGAAGAGGAGTAGGGGCAGCGTGGAAGAGAAGAAGGAAGAGGACAAAAAAAGGAGGAGGAAAAAAGAAAGAGGTGGAGAAGTGGAGGAATGGGAGGAAAGGATAAAGAGGGGAGGAGGAGGATGAGAGAAGGACGGGGATAAGGATAAGACAAGAGGTGAATAGATTGATAGTTTAGGTATGGGTGTATGAGGGGGTAAAGTGGTAGGTAGGTCTGGCAAGATGGAGTTTGATCGAGTTATGGTAATATTGTGTCTGAGAGAGAGAGAGAGAGAGAGAGAGATCATGGCTGGGGAATAAGGTGAGGGAAGTGAGTGATCAAGTATTGATATCGAAATATAAATAGATTTTTTTTAGTGACAAGATTTATGACTGGCGAGAAATTATCAATTCTGAATCGACACCTTCCTGGTTCAAAACTTATACATACATACATACATACATACATACATACATACATACATACATACATACATACATACATACATACATACATACATGCACACAGACACACACACATACGTACATACATACGTATGTATGTGTGCGAGGGGGGAGGTGTACACTTCCATATACTGTAGCGTATATGCAAAATATGCAAATTTCTATAAAAATGTTTTTTGCAGTACACACTGACAAACATTAAACCGACACCCCTCTATCTGTCTAACCACACACACGCACACACACACACATTCAAAATTATCTTATAGGATGTAAGTTATTATAAATGTGTTAATATTTTCTTCATCTAGACACAACACAAATACAAAAATATTCATAAATTTATTTATTTATTGCTATCATTTCTGTCTCCAACTCCACATATTTCTCGAATTATGGTAAAATGAGCTCATTGGCATCTGAGAGCATCACGTGGTTGTTCTCTATCATCCACACACAGTATTCCCCTTTTACACACGTATTGAGTGCATAGACCACTGCGTCTCCTTCCATATATTACTCATAAGAATAATCGCTGAGTTTCCTTTCGGAGATACAAGGCCTTACAGTTCCGGGTGGAAAGAAACAAACGGTTATATCAGTTCTTAGCTGTTTGCTATATTTCATTGATCCAGGAAGGATAACTAGTGAAGTTATTTGCAGCTTTATTTGAACTCAGCACGTAAAATGCCGGACAAAAGTCGAACTCAGCGTGATTCGAACTCGGAACGTAAAGACGGACGAAATGCCACGGCATTTCTGCCGACTTTAAGTTCTGAGTTCAAATCTCACCGAGGTGACTTTGCCTTTCATTCTTCCGGGGTAGATAAAATAACTACCACTTATGCACTGGGGTTGATGTTATTAACTTATCCCCTACTACAAGATTTGAAACCAATAATAATACCACAATAATTGCTCCTAACTGACTGGAGGACACTGATCCATCGAGTAACTGACTTCGACTGAGCGGATATATATATATATATATATATATATATATATATATATATATATATATATATATATACATATATATATATATATATATATATATATATATAGAGAGAGAGAGAGAGAGAGAGAGAGAGAGAGAACATAAGCGCAGGGCCAGAATTTTTGAGGCGAGGGGTTTTTTGATCCCACTGACCTCAGTACCTGATTGGTATTTTATTTTATCGACACTTGAAAGATGAAAAGTAAAGTAGGCTTGTTTATGATTTGAACTCAGAGCGAACATGGATATATATAAATACCATTAGGGCGGCGAGCTGGCAGAGACGTTAGCACGCGGGCGAAATGCGTAGCCGTATTTCGTCTGCCGCTACGTTGTGAGTTCAAATTCCGCCGAGGTCGACTTTACCTTTCATCCTTTCGGGGTCGATTAAATAAGTACCAGTTACGCACTGGGGTCGATATAATCGACTTAATCCATTTGTTTGTCCTCTCTGTGTTTGGCCCCTTGTGGGTAGTAAAGAAATATATATATAAATACCACTAGGTTATTTTGCTCGACGCTTTACCGAGAAATAATCCAAAAATGATAAAACTACCAACGAGTTAGATTAAGTTTAGGCGAGAACTATAATAACATGTTGAAATATATGGTACGCTACAAAAAGTAAAACAAATACATAGGCGCAGGAGTGGCTGTGTGGTAAGAAGCTTGCTTCCCAGCCACATGGTTCCGGGTTCAGTCTTACTGCATGGCACCTTGAGCAAATGTCTTCTGCTATAGTTCCGGGACGACAAAAACTTTGTGAGTGGATTTGGTGGACGGAAACTGAGGGATACATATATATCTTTTAACTTGTTTCAGTTCTAAAGCTGCGATCATGCTGGGGCACCACCGACACACACACTAACACGTGTGTGTGTCTGTAGTATGTATGCATTATGTGTGTGTATGTGTTTATGCCTCCAACACCGCTTGATCAGCGCGGTAGGAGTGGAAATCGCAATGTTCAGAAATATAACTGGGCATATTTCCCGACTTGCACGCGCACACACATACACACACACACAGACTATCTCTCTCTCTCTCTCTCTCTCTTTCTCTCTTTCTGTATATGTGTGTTTGTGGATGTAAATATATATATATATATATATATACTAGACTACATTGGGTCTCCGGGAAAATCAGTTTCCCAGCAACGGAATTTCGTTTCGTGTTTTTTTTCTTTTCCAGGTTATTTCGCATGCTTTCAACGAATTTAACATCGAAATCGCGCGTATACATCTCCATTCCCCCAGAAAAGGAAAGATTTGGCTGCTATTTCTTGCCCGCCCTGCTACCACGTAACAGGTATGTCGAATCCTTTATCGACAATAGCTGTTTCGTGGTAGCAGGGCGTGCCAGAAATAGTAGCCAAATCTTTGGAGGTGAGATAACGTTCAATGCACTCGAAAAAAAAACATAGGGAAAAACTATTTCTCACCGAGGTTACGAAGTTCATGGTATATGTGCTTATGTATGTATGTATGTATGTATGTATGTATGTATGTATGTATGCATGTATGTATGTTTGTTTGTGTGTATGTGTGTGTATGTGTGTGTGTATGTGTGCATGTACGTATGCATATGTGTTCATACGTATGCTTGTATGTATGTATGTATGTATGTATGTATGTATGTATGTATGTATGTATGTATGTATGTATGTATGAGTATTTACGTATGTGTGTATGCATGTGTATGTGTGCGTGTATGTATGTATATGTAAACGTATGTTTATGTACTGATATGTATGTCCGTTCAAGTTGTATATATGACTGTTATTCTGTCGGTCTGTGTTTCCCTAAAACTTGAGAACTACACAACCAATTTCATTCAAATTTTACACATGCCTTACTTAGCGTCCATGTAGTTTCATGGGCAAAAAATGTTCAACTTCTTGCCTAGAGCGAGCCCATAGCAATATCATATCTTCTCCACTATTTCAGTATTACGTTTTAAAAGTGAAACAAAAACATTTTTCTATTTTATGTCAGATACTTTCTCTTTAACAATAGAAATTAGAGATAATAATAACAATTGAATTATATGTAGTAAGTAATGATTAAAATCAAACTAAAGTATAATATAATCGTAACATAACAAAAGTAAAAATAGCAATTGGTATAAAATTGCATCAATGACTTGAACTTGAATAAGTGGTTTCACGTGAATGGGAATAAATTAAAAATAAAATTAGCGTGCAGAAATGGAATGGTCTAGATGGAGTTGTGTAGATACCGTTCACCACGGCTTTTACATTAGATTATCTGCTAATTAGCTAGCATTAAGTATCTATATGAAGTTTGGCTATATGAAATGTCTGTTTTCTCGAACAGCCGCTTCGACTGAGTACTGCTGTTGGTTTATTTCTTATACATAAAGGACTATAGCTTCAACTGCGTACTGCTTTTTGATTCACCGTAAGGTTTGTTGTTATTATTATTACTGTTTAACTATTGTTATCACGTTTGTTGGTTACTCGTAAGGGAAACGTTATTGTGTTGCATTTGTTAAATAATTGTAAACTGTAACCCTCCCCCTTTGGGAGAAGGACCTTTGGTTATTGTTTAAAAATTGAATTGTGTTCTGTTTGGGGAAATTGACAATATTTTCACCGTTTATACGGAGGCATTTTTGTTAGAATGCCTTCGATAGAAGAAAGTCCGAAAAGGAATTTCGCGGCAGCCGTTGGCGGGCGCGAACAAATTAAAATTAAAATGGAAGAAATACAAACCTATTTCGGATTGATCACCGACAAAGACGGTGAATCTAGGATAACACCGCCAAACGTAATAAAAAATTAATTTAAAGAAAAGACTATTGTCTATAAAGTATACAATGTAGAGAAAATAAAAGATTTGAACACCTGGAGGAAAGCACCATCGAAAAGTGTCTTGGTACGGCTATGAAAGATATCTAGCCAGAGGCGGTAAATTCGCCACAATAGAAGCAAGGTTCGAGTCAATGGAGCGTGCAAGGAAATACTCGTCTCGAACCTTGCAAAGTGGAAATATTTTATTTTTACCTTTATATCTGAGACATAGGACGTCCCGGATAAAAATTTAAAATGTCCCCCCAGAAGTAGAGGTAGGCTGGATTGTAGCCACACTTCTATACAAGAGGGAGGACAAGATACAATTGATCGAAATTGCAAGAGACGAGCCTACAATTCCAGTCTGTTATATATTTTGAGTATTGTTATCACTAGTTTTGTTGGTCTCTTGCACAACTGGGCCTCACTCATAATAATCAAGGGGGTTATAGTCTGGGGATTTAGTTGGTGAGATGTTAGGGGTAATGTGGTCGCAGAAATTGTCTGACAGCCATGACTGGCATGGTGCAGACTCCTATTGCCAGACATGGGGTCTTCAAGCAGCCACCTTCTTCACCTGGCGCAGCACTACCTCCTCTAGGCAATTGATGTAGGCCTCTATGTTGAGTCAGAGGCCGTGTGAAAAGATAAATGGAGGCATAACATCGCCATCACTAGTGATCATTCCAAACACCATGATGTTGACTGGATGTTTGCTTTTTCTCATTCTCGGTACATGTCCTGAGATTGCACTGCCCTAAGATTGATACTCAAGCACTCTGAAATGTTCGTATTGGAGCCTCCGGCGCGAATGCCAAGCAGTACAGTATGTCGTTTCCAAATTTCTAGCAGAGTGAATTGCGTCATGGTGCTGTTTTTCTCATAGATTTCCTATTGACCTTAGATAAAGCCATTCAATTCTGATATTAGTGACCTCGTCCGGCCTTAGCTCAAGCTGTGATTTTGCCTGTGAGAAAATCTGTCCGTTGTCATATTGTTTTAAAAGCACAATATATATCGGGGTGAGACAAACATTGTCCTGCAGTGACTCATAGGAACGTAGACGTATTTCACTCATACTTCGGCTTGTCAATGACATGTCGCCACATGCTTAGACAACATCTGCCCCTCTGATATATAGCAAACAGTAAATTGAAGCATTCACTGATGCTGCGGAAAGCTTGCCAAGCTAAAAGAAACTCGGTGTATGCAAGTGAAAGAACGTAGCATTATAAATCTAATCTGTGCATCATATTTAAAGTATTTCTTCTGATTATTCTAGAATGTTTTCAGGATACTCTGGTGTGAGTGCGTCTATATGCGTGGAAAGGCGAGCTTATGTATTTATGTGGACATATCTATGTATCTGCGTGCATGTAAATGTCTGTATATCTGTATTGTGTTCGTATCAGTGTGTACGTATATGTGTGCTTACATGTTTGTGCATCTGTGTATATGTATACCGCTGTTTATATAAGTGGGAGCATATGAATGTATGTGTGGGAAAGAGCAGTGTCTGACAATCCTTAATGTCGAAAGCACGCACACACACACACACACACACACATATATACTCACTTATATAGTATACATGCATACACACATATCTACATATACGAGTGTGCATGTATATATATATATATATACACACACATGCAAAAACATACATACACATACATATATGTATGTATGTATGTATGAATAGATGGATGGATGGATGGATGTATACCGGGCCAATCAGAGTATACATATCAATCCAGTCGCCAGTTGAACTTCAGCGATAGTAATTTTTCTCTATTTCTTTTTCACCAAGATAACACTTCAAGCCAGATATCTTCCCCTCGATCAACTTTCATATAATCACGTGTCAACATCTATCTGTATGTCTGTCTGCATGTTTGTCTATCTGTATGTCACTGAGGTTGATACCCCAGTCACCTCTAATGTTGTTAACGATGATGATGATGATGACGAAGACGACTACGATGACTATGATGATAGTCATGACCATGATGACGATGTTGACAACGATAAGGATATTAGCATTGCAGCAGCAGCAGCAGCAGCTGCAGCGGCAGAAGTAGTAGTAATGGTAGTAGCAGCAGCAGCAGTTCTACTACGGCTTCACTTTTCATATCGAATTGGATCTTTTCAGTTTGGTTGCCACTTTTCAATTTCTTCAAGTTTTGTTCCAACTGATTTCATATAGCTTTGCATGGTAATTATTGACACGAAGCTCATTTTGGCCGTAAATCAATAAATAAAGAGTTAATAGGTTTTTAAAGTTTGGAAATTTTTGGTAATTTTAGCCTATCGAAGGCTACTGACATATAGGTGCCTGTTTCCATAGTAACAAGCCGAGCTGTTATAAAGCTGCTTATTCGTCTGTTGCTGTCTTGTTCACCGCATAGTCATTTTTTGCTAATTAAATGCTTAAAACACATGAAGTATGAGGTAGTTGTGAGATGTGCTAAAATAACAGGTAAATAGGCTTTAAATCACGTACCAATTATATATATATATTATATATATATATATATATATATAAATATTTAAAATCTTATGAATTCCTGTGTGTAGAAAAAGGTTTATGGGGGACGGACATAAAGCAGAATTCCGTCAATATTTCATTTGTTTACAGTTTGGTTTTAAAACACGCAATGTTGACAACACACACAAAAGAACAGCTTCCAAATCTTGTTTTCTGAATGGGTAAAAAGTATCAAATTTTTAACCTTTGTAACTTTTTATAAAAACATTTCTGAACCAAGTGAATTAGATCCTGAGATTCAGCGTGAAAAATTATATCAATTTACCAAATTTTAAGGTTTTCACTTAATCTTAAAATTTGAAAAAGTGCGACCAAACAGAAAAGATCAGCGAAGTTTTCCAGTAGCAAAATAGTTATGGAATCAGTGTTGCTCTTTACTTTCCGAGTTCAAATCTCGCACTGGTTGACTTTCACCTTAACTTCTGGCATTAATAAAAGTATGTACCAGTTATATATTGATACCAATATAATCCACTATACCTCAACTCCCCCGTCGCTCTCCACACTAACTGTATGGCCATGCGTTTATATTACAAGGAGTGCGACTGGCTGCAGACACGGTGGACTGGTGGTAAGAGATGTATAAAGTTGTTTAATTTATGTTCCGATGTATACATACATATATGTATGTGCGATGTATGTTTGTGCATTTGTATATACTCTTGCAGAGTTTGTGCATGTGTATATACTCTAGTAGACTCTGAAGAGTCTACTAGAGTAGATGCAAGCGCTAATATATGATTTATAAAAACGTGACATATTAATAAAAATCTGATTTCTTAGTACCTTATTTCTTCTGATATATATATATATATATATATATATATATGTGTGTATAATATATATGTATAATATATATATATATGTATAATATATATGTATAATATATATATATATATGTATAATATATAAGTGCATATATGTGTGTGTGTGTATGTATGTGTGTGTGTATGGTGTGTGTGTGTGTGTGTGTGTGTGTGTGTGTGTGTGTGTATGTGCGTGCTCTCGACATTTTATGTTCCGAGTTCAAACCTTACAAAGGTAGGGTCCATCATTCTCCAGTTGACAAAACAAGACCAATTTAATTACTGGTGGTGATGAAAGCGTTCGTAGTGATTATGTAGGTACTGTTCACCAATACCGCCTCTAGTGGTGGTAATTGTGTTGTGGTGGTGGTGCCTGTTTTAAAGTTTTGTGGTGGTATGGTGGGGGTAGTGATGGTGATGGCTGTTTTCGTGGTGATGGCGGTCGTCGTGTTGGTGTTATTGTTGTTGTTGTTGTTGTTGGTGGTGGCTGTTTTCACGTCGTTCCTTGGCAGTGATAGAGGTGGAGGCGACGGTGGCGGTGGCGGCAGCGGTCGAAACGACGGCGGCGTCGGAAGCGACGGCGGCGGTAGCGGCGGCGGTGGCGATGGCAGTGGTGGTAGTGGTAGTAATGGTGGTGATGGCTGTTGTTTGGTGGTGGTGGTATTGGTAGTAGCATTGTTGTAGAATAAAAAGTGTTGGTATGGTATAGTATGGGTATGATGAGTGAGCTTCAGGAGAACAGTGTTATAGTATAGGCTGTGGCAGGGGGCGTGGTTGATATCAGAGAATGTTAGTGGTGCAGTGGTGTGGAGGTAATTTCGCAGACAACAGAAGAAGGAAGGGTTCGATGTAAGCTGTGGCTCATTAGTAATAAACGCCTACATACGCTCACACTGGCATCACGCAACACACACAAACACCTAGATATTCATACGTGCATACACATAGACACGCATACACAAACACGTAGACATACACACATGCAAAACGTTGCACCAGCTATTCATTGCCACCGGCTGATATACATACACACGCGTATATACTTTTGAGTATATATAAATATACATGCATGTACGTATGTATGCTTGCATGCATACGTGCTCGTATGTATGTATGTATGTATGTATGTATGTATGTATGTATGTATGTATGTATGTATGTATGTATGTGTATATATATATATTATATATATATATATATATATGTATATACATATATATATATATACACCACACATATATATATATATATATATATATATATATATATATATATATATATATACATACAATGTGTGTAGGCATGCATGTATGTATGTATGGAAAAAGTTAAGGTAGAAAATGCTAAAACAATTTTATAAAAAATATTTCAGTACCGATTTCAGTCATTGAGTCTTTTTCAACTGTAAGTATGGAAAACAATTAAATTTTGGAAAACTTAAAAGAAAAGTTTTTAAAAGAATATTTGCATAGTATTCAAATACAAGGGGCATTTTCCTTGTTTCTGCCTGTCTCTGTCTTGTTTACTCTTGTGGGTTCAAGGTCGTTGTGAATTCTTGGCAGAGAAGAAGAAGAAGAAGAAGAAGAAGAAGAAGAAGATGATGATGATGATGATGATGATGATGATGATGATGATGATGATGATGATGATGATGATGATGATGATGTGATGATGATGAAGAAGAAGAAGAAGAAGAAGAAGAAAAAGATGATGATGATGAAGGAGGAGGAGGAGGAGGATGAAGAGGAGGAGAATGCGGGAGTGCCATGATAGTAGTAGGATGTTAAATGGTCAAGTGCCCTGAAAGTGACTTGTTGTGGATGGTAGTAGTGATTGAATTCTTGGGACATCTCTTTTGAATCTATTGTTTATGATATGTTTGTAGGTGTTATTCTAAACAGCAATAGTAGTAAAGTATGGAAGTGAGTAGCGGAGAGGAAGAAGACGACGAAGAAGGAGAAAGAGAAGAGAGAATAATAAAAGAATGCAGGTGGTATGGTAGTATTAGGATGTTAAATGGTCAAGTGACCTAAAAGTGATTTGCTGTGGATTATAGTAGTGATTGGGACTGTTTTTAATGAGTTATTGGGTATCTCTTGAATGCATCATTTTTAATATTTGTGTGTGTGTTTGTGTTATTCTAAGGCCGTGGTAGATATGTCGCTTGTAGTAGATGTGTTCAAAAGGGGTCTGTATTTTGTAATAAAGAGAGTCTCTTTACTAATTCGTTGGCTACAGGTTGTATCGTCCCTGAATTGGTAGACGGGAAATATTCTGAAGCTTGGATTTTTGTTATTGGCGCAAATATCGATGTGTTGGCTGAATGCTGTTCTTCTGATTTTTGGAATTTTGATCTGGGATCTGTGCAGAGACATCCTTTGACATAGACAAGCAGGTTAGTGCGTATATCAGGTTCTCTAAAGCACATGTGTAGCTGCTTTTCGCTGTGAAACGTTGTCTTTGTTTGAAGGAGAACTCTGATCCCTCAATTAAGTTGGCGCATATCCCACAGCTGGGTCTTCCGCATTTTTTTACTGACGGCTTCTGTGTTGTTGAGCGTATTCGGGCTTGTGTTAGGAGACTTTTCATAGATTTGGGTTTCTTTTGATCTTTATGATGGTGTGTGTTTGGAAGATTAAGGTCCTTTCTTAGCAGGGGAATGTTTTGAAGGATGGTGTCGAAGGCTTCCTTGTTAAGAGGGCTGTGTGTGGAGATGTATGGTAGGGCTTTTGGTTATAAATCCTTCTTTAATTTGGGATTTCTGAGTTCGTGGATGTTGAGTTGTAGGGCACGTTGAAAGCATATGTCAAGTAGTGAAGGTGGGTAGTTCCTGGTGATGAGTGTATCCTTTAGTTCATGTAGTCGTGTGTCCCTGGTGCTTGCATTAGAGACTATAGTACATATCTTTTTTGCTAGGTTGAAGGGGATATTCATTTTGGTGTGTCTGGGGTGGCATAAGTTGAACGATAGATATTGCTTGGATTCCGTAGGCTTATAGTATATATGTGTTTCAGTTACGTTGTTAGATTTCTTAATGAGGATGTCGAGGAATAGAAGTTGTTGATGGCTACATTCTATCGTAAATTGGATGCTTATGTCAAGTCCATTTGTAAGTGCTTGGAATTCTTTAAGTCTCTCTATACTTTCATGCCAAAAGAATGAAACAGTCATCTAGGTCTCTTCCAGTTATTCTCTATGTAATGGGCTGCCGTATTTTTCTAGAACCTTACGATAAAGACTAATTTCTAGATATCCCATGACTATGGTAGTAAAGGAGTGGGGGGCCATTCTCGTACCCACCGTAGTCCCCGATTTTTGTCGATAGGAGTAGTCTTTGAGAGCGAAGTAGTTATTGTATAATATGAATTTTAGCCCTTCTATCACGAATTCTTTTTTGATGCGATATGGGAGTTCATTGGCTAAGTTACGGGGATGTAAACACACCAGCATCGATTGTCAAGCGATGTTGGGGGAAAACACAGACACACAAACATACACACACACATGCACACACACACACACACACACACACACACACACATATATATATATATATATATATATTGTTATGGTTTGGCTAGTGCAGTATTTCTTGACCCACTTTGTGGGAGTGGCGCCTGCAGGTCTGGAGTAAAAAGCGACAGCCCTTTGTTTACTGGAAGAGTAATGGCTTTTGGAGATGTGAGGGCCGAGGAAGAATCTAGTAGCAGTGAGAAAGATAGAGTAAGGGATCTGAGAGCTGTCATGAGAGAATGACAGCAGCAGCGCCGATAGAGATAGGCAGTAGGGCTGAGAGCAGATAGAGAGGATATTAGTGGGAAGAGACAGATTGAGGGTAGTGATAAAGGACAGTCGGATTTTGGTCGTCAAGGCAAGCGGTTGGGATGCAGGAGCTTGGCAGGTTGGAGTTAGCAGTACAGAGAGGGATATATACAGAGGAATAGGCGGCTGTTAGAGAGGAACTACAATATGAGACACTGGCTATTCTAGTAGGAACTAAAGGTATTTAATTATGTATTGATACGTGTTACGATGTAAAGAGACTGTAAAAGAGAAAGAAGAAAGAGAAAGAAGAAAGAGAGAGAAAAAGAAGGACTCTGATGTAGTCGTTAAAGATTTTGAACTGTAACGTGAATTGTTGTGATACGAACATTGTATAATGAACATTGAACTGTTAGGCCTTTAATGTCCTTCGAACTTGTTGATGACTTGTTATGACTTGTTGATGTGTTTTGAAACAGAACTGTGTCTTCGGACGTGTACCTTTAAAATGCTGATGTACTGACCTTGATGTGTTGTATACCTGTATTGATTTGTTGTTTCCTTTAAATGCTTTGATCTGTGGTATACCTGTATGATGTATTGAGTTGTCACGTGCATGTCCTCTTTTAAATGTATCTGAAATGTATTTGATGATATAACAATTGATTGTCATATAAACTAGTTGTTAAATGTAAGCCAGTTGTGCCTTGCCTCTTTGCGTCTCGTCTCTCTCGGTTGCCTCTGTGCTGCTGCTGCTGTTGTTGTTGTTATGTGTCTCTCTCTCCTCTCCGACGAGTTTCCGTAGCGAGAATATTCGCTGCATCGAACGGGCCTGGGTGTGAGGGATTCCGTAACAGTTCGAATCGGAGGTCTCCACCTTCGTAACAATATATATAAATTTTATTTGTTAGGGAATAAAAATTCCGGCATAACAGAGGTTCAAATTATTCTCAATGAAGAAATATATTTTAATTTAGAGATAGTAGGCCCCTACTTCTCACCATATGAAAAGAATTTTTATTTAAATACCTACTGTTTTATTATTTGGCCTTTTCATATGGTGAGATGTAGGGGCCTACTATCTCTAAATTAATGTATATATACAGTTAATCCAAACAAGAAATCACAAAAAAACACAACAACGCGAGGACGTGGAACAAATATAGTATTATTGGACGCTCAGGAAAAAAGGAAAGAAGGAGGTTTTAACGTTTCGAGCGGAGCTCTTCGTCGGAAACATAGGAGAAGGAAAGATCCAGAGAAGGGAAGACAGAGGAAAAAAATCGCCAACGGTACACACGCGGCCGACGGCTTCTTTCAGTTTCCGTCTACCAAATCAACTCACAAGGCTTTGGTCGACACGAGACTATAGTAGAAGACACTTGCCCAAGGCGACACGCAGTGGAACTGAACCCGGAACCATGCTGTTGGTAAGCAAGCTATATACCACTCAGCCACTGAGCAGACACTTTATACCACGTTACTCCAGTCAGAATCGAATTGCCTCTATTCCTAGGTTGTGGGGGATATTGGAATAGAGGTTGACTACATCGAAAGATACTAGTAGGGTGCTTTTGTTTATTGTTTCAGGAAGGTGATTGAACATATCGAGGTCGTCCCTTATATAGCTTTTGACATGCTTGAGGAATGGTTTTAAGAGGGTATGTAAAAAGTTACTGAAGCGGTGGGTTTCGCAAATGGGACCTACTGTTACAGGCCTCAGTTTGAGGTCATTAGGAGTAGGGACTTTGATTATTATGTCTGTGGCTATCCTGCATGCGTTACTTATTTTCTCACTTTTGTGTATCTTGGGAATACCGTAGAATTGAAGTTGGTCATATAGTCATGTTCTTTCTCGGTGAGCCCTTCTCTGTATAGGTTTAACATGGATTTTAGGTTCCTCATTATTTTCTACTGACTAGTGTTGGGGCTTTTCTTAATATGATGTGTCTTCTAATATGGTTAGTACTAGAGTTATATAGTATACTGTGTCCATTAAGACAACTGCACTCCCTTTATCAGCCTCTTTGATTGTTTTGTCATCTTTTAATTTGTTCAGCTCAGCCCATTCTTTTTTGCTGAAGTTTGGTTTGTGTTTTTGTTTGTGCATATGTTGATATGGGTAATTCGAGATGTGTTCAGAGAAATGATCAAGAGTTTTGTTCTTACCTTTTGATGGGGTGTAGTTACTTCTATTTCGGACCAACGATTCGTCCTCGCTGTATTTGTCGTATAGCTCCTCATTGAGTCGTAATTTTCTACGGAATTCCGCAATGTCTTCTTTCGTTTCATTGCAGTTGGGGCGTTGTGGGGTCGGTGTAAGCTTCAGCCCTTTGGGGAGTATATTGATTTGGTTTGCTGTTAGTTCTTTGTGAGTCAGAGTGATAATTTTTATCACTTTTGGTTCCTCCTGTCTGGTGCTATCTCGTGTCTCTGTGTATACACACACACAGATACACACACACGCACACACACACACACACGCACACACATATACATACATATATATGTATTCACACATATGCATACACACATATGCATACACACACACACATACACATACACACACATACACACACACACACACACACACACACACACACACACACATATATATATATATATATATATATACATATAAATATACATACATACGTACATACATACATGCATATCAATGTATAAAGGGTGCGTAAGATATTTGAGGTCAGATTTATGTGTATAAAAAAAAACATATATAATAACAGATAATAAATTTATTTATCAAAAAAATGCTATGAGGATAAAAATAAACCTTGTTTTCTATAATGTTATTCAATAAAGCCATCTTCGGCTTCAACAACTGCTTCTATATGAGATCTAAATCATCTACATGCTCGAATCAAGTGGTCCTGGTTCCCTTTGGACATTACTCTGATGATGGCAGCTTTCAAAGAAACTTTGGTGTTATGGGTGTATCCATTGGCCTCTCTCTCAACAACGCTCCACATATAAGAGTCCAATGGGTTGAGATCTGAGAAATTAGGAGGCCAAATATTAGGGGTTATGTGATCGTGAAAATTTTCAGCCATCCAGCTACCAGAGCCATGTGTGAT
>NC_042998.1:150992485-151002485 GCF_006345805.1 Octopus sinensis | reverse complement strand
AGTTGTCTGACAGCCATGACTGGGTTCTCTTGCTTGTGTGGCATGGTGCAAAGTCCTGTTGTCAGACATAGGGTCTTGCAGCAACCACCCTCTTGACATAGGGCAGCACCACCTACTCCAGGTAGTTGATGTAGGCCTCCGTGTTGAGTCTGGGGTCGTGTGGGAAGATGAATGGAGGCATAACATCGCCATCACTAGTGATCACTACAAATACAATGATGTTGACTGCATGTCTGATTTTTATCGCTCTCGGTACGTGTCATCAGATTGCACTGCCAGCAGATTGGCACTCAAACAACACTCTGAAATGTTCGTACTGGAGCTTCCAGCGTGAATTCCAAGCAGTACAGTATGTCGTTTCCAAATTTCTGGCAGAGTGAATTGCGTCATGGTCATG
Organism: Octopus sinensis; assembly: GCF_006345805.1. NCBI lineage: Eukaryota > Metazoa > Mollusca > Cephalopoda > Octopoda > Octopodidae > Octopus > Octopus sinensis. The sequence goes on along the minus strand of NC_042998.1, from coordinate 151,002,088 downwards.
TTTTTGTCACAGACAGTGCTCAAATGACCCTACTATACTGTGTAAAATCAAAAACAAACAATGCACATTCGCGAAATTAAAAATATAAAATGGCGACAATTTATCTATCGCACCCTGTATATATTAGTAAAAAGTAAGGGATTACCGCAAAACGATTCTCAGTTTGCTCTCAGTTAGGTATTCAAGATGTTTTATTCAACAGTTAACATATAAATACAATAAATTTCTTATAAGATAGAAAATTAGATGAATATTCTGTTGGATAATTCTGCATATATTTCCTTAACACGAATGTGAGGACGTGCACAAGAAGTGTATTAGCTTGACGCTCGATGAAAGCAGAGAGTTTAACGTTTCGAGCATAGCTCTTCATCGGAAAGGAAAAAGAGAAAAGTCCAAAGAAAGAGAAGAAGAAATCGCCAACGGCCCACGTGTAGTTACACATCTATATCTATATATGTCTACATATATGTGTGTGTGTTGTGTGTGTGTGTATGCATGTATGCATGCATATACATCTCTACACGCAAGCGAGTATTTACATGTTTATTTACATATGAGTGTATAAATAGCAACACAAATGGACTGAGGTTCACTACAACCGTTTCCCATGCGTTTAGTATCGGTGAACAAATCAATTACATCATGAAAATATTTTTTCTTCAGGTGAATTAATATTTAAATCTAAAATTTAACATTTATGATTCTGCACATAATGAACGTAGAATATATTTGAGTTGGTGTGTGTAGATATCTATAGTTTTTTTTCAAAGATAGGGAAGACGGATTTGTATGAGTTTACATACAAGACTATGTGGGAATACCGTATTTGCCGAATCGTTAAGTTACGGGAACGTAAACACACAAACAGCTGTTGTCAGTCGATGGGGAGACAAACATAGACACACAATATATATAAGCACAAACAAACACACAAACAAACAAACACACACACACACACACACACACACACACACACACACACATATTTACATATATATATATACGACGAGTTTCTTTCATGTATGTGTTGCAAGCGTGGGCGTGGCCGTGTGGTAAGACATTTGTTTCTCAACCACCTGGTTCCGGGTTTAGTCCCGCAGAATCCGGAACCTTGTTATTGGGTCAAGTGTTTTCCAGTATATCACCGGGCCTACGAAAGGCTTGTGAGTGGATTTCGTAGACGGAAACGGAAGCAAGCCCGGTGGTGTGTGTGTGTGTGGTGTGTGTGTGTGTGTGTGTGTGTGTGTGTGTGGTGTGTGTGTGTGTGTCTCGGTATATATATATATATATATATATATATATATATATATATATATATATATATATATATCTATATATATATATATAATATATATATATATACATATATATACTTGAATACTCATCGCCTGAAAATTTTTTATCTTTACTTTCTTTCTAATTACATGTCTATATATTTTCTATGTCAAACCTGAGCAGTTTTGTTTATTGATTTGTATTATACTCGCCTCGTCTCATGCTATTGTTTGATGGGTTTGGTTTCATCCCAGGTTAGTGATTCCAGGAACGTGATCACGCGTAGAGCCGACGGGGTCCACCAGTGCTCTTCATCGCTGGCGGTCCCATGCCAGCCCCTCTACATGGATATCTTTCTTAATCATGTCCAGCCATCTGGTGCGGCGTCTGTCACGAGGCCCTTTTCAATCCTCATATAGTTTTATACTACTCTATATTTTGGAAATGTCAGTGTAGTACACCCTATAAACACACTGATTGGTGTTTGTTTATATTTCTTTTCCTCGAAATATTTCACACTTCACTAAAACTTATGACCCTCTCAAAGGCGATGTTTTCAAATCTATATTTTCCTCTAATTCTACTGTTATATTATATCTCTATATTATGTGTAAGCTGGTGATGTGTTATAAGTGTTGCCATTTTATTTGTTTATTTAGCCGGTTATCAACGTAACAAGTGTGTGTTGTTTAATTTTTTCTGGAAGATTTGCTTCGGGTCCCTTATAAATTCTACCATAATTCTGCGTGTAGAAATGGTAGGCTTAAGTTGGAATATTTGGATGAGAAAAAGATGGATGTCACCTTCATGTTTAGGTGGATGAAGTTTGTTGCTTACTGGATTACCTCTACCGCTAATCCTACTCTTATTGGGTATTTGCAATTACTATTTTCTGTCCCTGTGTTACAAAATTAACTTCAAAGTGAAATCTGATATCCCAGTTGTTGGTCTAAGATATCCTACTGTGGCTATTTATGTTGATCACATTCTGAAGGTTTCTGAAAACAAGGCCATATTTAACTGTATGTTTTCTGCTGAAAAACTGAAAAATTTTCCTGTGGACTTCTATTGTGGTAAAGACATGGATGTGGTCATCAGTGAAAGAAGTCTTTATGAAGAAACCCTTTCCAAATACCTTTATATTATTTGTTTCTCGAGTACCAAATTAATCCATCGACAGACTCCTATACTCCTGGTGGTTACTTGATCCTCTGAATGAATATAACATTGAAAGATTGTTTGAATTGATATCAACATTGTTTCTTTTGTCTCCGTTTTAGTTAGAAGCATTCTATGTCACTAAGGAAATTTCTGATGCTGGTTAATAGTTTTCTACTTTCAACATCAGTAGTTTGGATCTCAACTAGCATAGGTTCAAATGAGCTAAATGCTAGTAGTAGTTTTTTGTTGTGGCGAGAGTCATTGACACACTAGTGGGATTGGAAGAATGGACTATCCGAACTTTTATAAAGAGTAGACCATTGGTTGAGACGAGAGGAGTCGTTGGGAGTTCGTGGAAGTCGTAGGAAGTCGTTGAGATCGTTGAATTTGTACCGAGTGGAGTATCGCGTTTATTGGAGTATCGTGTTTGTATTTATTGGAATATCGTGATTAGAGTAATTTGAAGTAGCTCATGTAAAGACATTTGGATCTATCCTCGCTTCGTGAAATCTGTATATCCAACATATAGAAGAATATAAAAGTGGCGACCAGTTTATTCGAAGCTTACGTCGGACGTTAACATTTTCTTTTGATACAAAATCAAAGAGAAATTAGTTAACATGGAAGATTTATTAGCCTCTGTAATGCAATTGCAACAGCAACAGCAGCAATGGAAACAACAGTTACAGCAGCAATTACAACAACAGTTGCTGGAATTAATGTAGAAGTCCAAAAATACTTCAGGTTCGACTCGCCAGACGGCGTAGCAAACGCAATTTCAGAATTTAGCTATAACCCAGAAAAGGTATTTATTTTTTCTGCATATTTTCGAAGATATGAAGAAATTTTCAAAGAGGAATGAAAAAATTGGACAGACAATGAAAAGGTACGAATATATTTAAGAAAATCATCCCCTGCCAAACACGAAAATACTTTAACTACATTCTGCACTCCCTCCGAAAGCATGTGAAATTTGTTCCTATGAAACAATTAATTGTTATCGAAAATTTTCAGTGAGACAAGTTCCCTGTTCAATGCTCGTTGGGAGTGTTTGAATTTAGTAACAAAAAGGGTGATGAAGATTTCGTAACCCATGCCGTAGTCGTCAATCGAGAATACGAAAATTTCAAATTAGAAGAATTAACCCCGAACATTTTCAAATGTCTAATTTTTGTTCAGAGCTAGCCGCAAGCAAAAATACAGAGGTACGTGCCCGGATATTGACAAAATTAGAACAGGACCAGAATTTGACTCTGCAGGAAGTAGCAGAGGAATGTAAGAGGCTTATTAATCTAAGATATGACGCAAATAAAATCGGAGAAAAGGACCTGTAACGGCTGAGGAAAAATAAAAACGAAGATCAAGGCCCAATCCATGCTATGGGTGCGAGGTCAACATTTTAAAAATAACTGTACGTTTAAAAATCGGACATAAAAGCTTACACTGCCGTGTAAAAAAAATTGGGGGGGGGGATTTTCTCAAGAGAAAATCTAGGCGAGGCTCACAAAAGAAAGTTTATGTACATAAAAATTAATAATGTGAACGTGAAGTTACAACTAGATACAGGTAGTGATACTACAATTACACACGGAAAAAATAGGAAAGCCTATATTAATGGAAACTTCAAAAATTGCTAGGGAAAAAAATACATTTTGGGGGCGAAATGATAACTGAGGTTACATTTGGGGGTAAAACCTTGAAAGTAAAAGTTTTTGTCTTAAATAATGCAACAAATTTGTTCAGGATTGACAGGATAGAATTGTTTAATGTATGGGACCCCCCCCCCATAATTCTGTTCTATAAAAATATAAATAGTTTTTCCTCCAGTAAAGACAAGTCGTCAGACAAATTGAAAGAAAAAGTAAAAAATATTTTTCCTGAAGTTCTGTCCGATAAATTTTGTCTGTGTACCAAGACAAAGGCGTGTTTTCAAATACAAGAAAATGTCATATCAGTATTTAAACCAAAACGAATGGTACTTTCGCAGAGATGAAACAAGTCAATGAAGAACTAGAGAGACTACAAAAAACTGGAGGTATCCAAAATGTGGAATATTCTGAATGGGCAGCACCAACTGTGTATACTGAGAAAAAGAATAATAAAATCAGAGTGTGCACTGATTTTTCCACTCGTTTAAACTAATGTCTTAAAATGTGCCACTATCCGCTATCTACTCCGGAGGATATTTTTGCGAAATTAAACGGTGGGAAGATATTTTCTAAATTGGAGATCTCCGACGCGTATCTACAAATTAGAGTAAACGATGAATACTCGAAATATCTAACAGTTAACGCACATAAAGGACTGTATAGGTTACTTTTTGGTTTAAAAGTTTTCAACAGATTATGGATACAATGCTAGCGGACTGTGAATTCATAATTCCATATCTGGATGACGTTAAAAGCGAATCTAGGGATCAACACGTCGAACATGTAAAATATATATTTAAAATAAAAAAGGATTACGACTTTACCTTGAGTGAAGAAAAGTATGAATTTTTCTTACCGGAAATAAAATATTTAGAACAAATCATTGACAGAAATGGACGACGTAGATTAAAGATATGTCTCCTTTGACTAATATAGCGATCTTACAAGCACTTTTAGGACTGGCAAATTATTACCCAAATTATATCCCAAATATGCATAAGGTTAGGGCTCCACTGAATAATTTGCCGAAAAAAGATATGAAATGGAATCGATCAGAAAATTGCCAAAAGGCATTTGACAAAAATTAAAAAAATATTAATATCTGATTTGTCGTTAGCTCACTTCGTTCCTGCAGCGGAGATTGTTGTAGCTTCAGACGCTACTGAGTATGATATAGGAGCAGTAATACTACATAAATATAAAGATAGTAACACGAAGGCGGTGATTCATGCCTCACATTCTCTGATATCAGCAGAGAAAAATTATAGTCAAATCGAAAAAAAAGCTCTAGCGATCATTTTTGCAGTGAAAAATTTTGCAGATTTTTGCACGTTATTATCGATATTTGGGTCGAAAAATGGAATTCCTACCTGTACTGCTAATAAGTTAAAATGCTGCGCTATGATATTATTAAACTACGATTTCAAGATGGAGTATATATCATCCAAGAAATCAGGCCATGCAGATTGTCTATCAAAACTGATTTCAAAAAACGTGGAACCATTCGAAGATACTGTGCTTGCCGCTTTGCGACGGAAAATGAAATTTAAAATGTTTTGTGTAACGTCATTCGTGAATTGCCAGTTACGTTACCAGACATAAAATCAAAATCAGAGAACAATAGATTCAGTATAAAAATGAAAGAAACACTGAAGGCTAAAGAAAATTAAAATATGCGCAACACAAATGCGAACCATTTCTCACTGTATGACAATGTGTTGATGTATGCACAAAGAGTCGTAGTGCTAGTCGCACTACAAAAGCGCTTATTAAAGGAATTTCATATTGGTCACCCAGGGACTTCAAGAATGAAATCACTAATGAGAGGTTACGTATATTGGCCTAAAATGGACCTTGACATTGAAGAGTCGGTGATATCCTGAAGCAAAGTCATTACCAGCAAAATTTCAACCATGGCCTAAGACCGACAATCTATGGATCAGGATTCGTATGGATTTTGCTGGACCAGTAAATGGCGCATATTACCTGATTGTAGTAGATAGTTATACTAAGTAGCCGGAAATATGTGGATGTAGGAAAACAACCTTTACGGTAACAATAGAATTTCTTCATGAAATCTTCGCAAGATTTGGCGTCCCGTACACCATAGTATCCGATAACAGTACGCAGTTTACAACGTATGATTTTAAAAGTTTTGCAAAATGTACGCAGTTGATCACATCTCTACTCCACCATATCACCCAAGATCAAACGGGCAAGCGAAACGGTTCTTGGATACATTTAAAAGAGCATTAAAGAAATCAAGAAACGAGCTAGCTGATGATGCAGTATTGACACAATTCTTAAAGGTTTATAGGATAATACCAAACTCAAGCACTTGTTCAGGCAAGTCGCCTGCGGTACTAATGTTTGCTCGAAAAATAAAGTCAACTTTTTGACAAGCAGTTACCAATAAGAAAAACAATTAGGGAAAACACTAAAAATACGATAAAGTATTTTAATATCAGTACTTTTCAAAATGTATGAAAATGGAAGAAAAGGTTGGGAAGACGGAGTAGTAACAAAAAGAAGAGGCAAGATGACGTATATGACAAGAGGCGAAAATGGGAACACAAAAGACATTTAAACAAGTTACAAAATTGATATACGGAAAAAAGAAAAGAGATACTGTTGGAAGTGTTCTACGACACCTTTGATGTTCCAACTCCACAAGTCACACCTAGGCGTAGCAGCACTAGAGAGAGGGAACAAAGAGAACGGTTGGAAGTATTGCCTAAACGGAAGAAATATTAAACTACCCTAGGAAGTAAATCTCAATTGTGGCGAGAGTCATTGACACACCTGTGGGATTGGCAGAATGGACTAACCGAAATCTTATAAAGAGTAGCGTATTGGTTGAGGCGAAAGAAGTCGTAGAAGTCGTTGAGAGTTCGTGGAAGCCTAAGGAAGTTGTTGAGATCATTTGTATTTATTGGAGTATCGTTTTTAATGGAGTAATTTGAAGTATGTCGTCTGAAGACAGTTGTGTCTATTTCCGCTTCGTGAAATTTCTATATCCAACGTATAGAAGGATATAAAAGTTTCTCAATCTATCTCCTTCACAGTGAAAAGTGATATTGGGAAATATCTTCCACCTGCTCCACTATAAATATTATTCATTGTAGACTTATGTTATGCAATGTAAACTACGGTTCTAAAAAATGAGGGATTGGCCGTTGTCATTGAAATAATCGCCATGCCATTGAAGTGCAGCCCACAGTTTCATATAGCCTTAGCTTATGAGGTTTTGGGGGTGCACACCGTATGTGCCGCACAGCAGGTGGCAGACCTCATTCTCCTGCATCCGCTCCTGCTAATGCATTTTCTGTCGCTGCCACACTATCAACGATTGTCGTCATCTTGGAATGAAACAAATGTCACCAAATGTAGCACACATGTGATGACAGAAAGTCCAATCATGACCACATCAACTTATATTACAGTCATTGTCAATCTAGGATTGCATTATCCAGTGCATTTTTCAATTTTTTGAGATTGTAGGTTATAATATGTGAGATATTTGATTGCTATTTTTCATACATTGAATAACCATCAGGAGCAGTGGTTCTCATCCGTTTTTTTTTTACCTGTGGACCCCTTTGATTACTATTTTACTCTAGTGGACCTCCAAAGTCATTCGATGTTTAAAAACCAGTTTTATAAATACTTCTTCCAAAATCCCTGTTTTGTTATTCCCACATTCACTTGTGTAGGTTGAAACATGTAAAATGTTAAAGAAACAAGGCTAACAATTTCCGGGGAGGGATTAAGTCGATTACATCAACCCCCAGTCCTCAACTGGCACTTAATTTATCGACTCTGAAAAAATGAAAGGCAAAGTCGACATCGGCGGGATTTGAACTCACAACGAGAAGAGGGATGCATACACCCTTGATATTGTGGATCCCCAATTTACTGTTTTGCTTGCGTGGACTCCAGAAAATCTTATAAGGACAACGATTGAGAACTTCTGCTCAAGAGCCTCCATGTGTGTGTGAGTGTCTGTGTGTGTATGTGTATATATATATATATATAATATATATATATATATATATATATATATATGTGTGTGTGTGTGTGTGTGTGTGTGTGTGTGTGTGTGAATGAAATTCTTCCAACAAATTATTAGTTATTCTTGGTAGTGATAGAATATACTTGCCCAATGTACCACGTAGAAGTATCGAACTCTTAACTATATGTATAAGTGTATACCTGTATATATGTATGTGTATGTATATGTAATTATGGATGTGTGTGTGTATGTATGTATGTATGTATGTATGTATGTATAGATGGATGGATAGATGGATGAATGGAGGAATGGATGAATGGGTGTTTAATGGTGTGTATTTACGCTTGTGTTTGTATTTATGTATTTATGTAGGTATTTATTTAAGTCACTATGAATGTCAGTGTGAGTGTGTAACAATGATGTGTGTGTGCGTGTGTGTGTGTGAGAGAGAGAGAGTGAGAGGGAGTGAGAGGGAGAGAGAGGGAGAGAGAGAGTGTGTGTGTGTCACACAATCTGGGGTTATCGATGTGTAAGAATGGGTGTGGCTGTTCAGAACTTCAGGTTCAAAAGATTCTACCGCAAGATAGCACACATCAGTGAGGGGATGGTGGCGGCAGAGGCGGCGGTGATAGAAATGGCGGTGGTGGTAGCAGGAGCGGTAGTGGCGGCAGTGGTGGTGTTGGTGGTGGTAGTGGTGGTGGTGGTGGTGGCAGAGATTGTACTGATAATATTGGTGTTGTTGTTGGTGGTGGTAATTTGAAGTGGAAATAGGGCTGATAATGGTGGTGTGTTGTAGAGGTGATGGCGGTGGTTGGGATTGTGGTGGTAAAGGCGGTTTTGGTGACAGTAAGGGTGACAGTAGTGCTTGTGTCGTTGTTATTGCTGATGGTGGTGGTGGTGGGGTGGTCGAGAAGGCGGTGGTGGTGGTGGGGTGGTCGAGAAGGCGGTGCTGGTCGTGGTGGAGATGGCTGTTGTTTAGCCCCAAAGTCAGCCGTGATACGATAGGACGTTAATCAAAAGGAGGCCAGCTGTGACCATTCCGTCGAGGAAACCATATTAACCAACGTGTCCTTTTTTTAAGAGTGTAGGGGTGGGCTATGACGGTGATTTGGCTGCTTTTTTCTTGTGTATGTACTCAAGGTACAGTTATATGAGTCAGTAAAAGAAACAGGTAGCAAGATGTATTGAAGCAGATAGTATAGGCAGATAGTGATGGTATGGTGTTGGTAGTAGTAATAGCAGCGATGACGTGGCGAGCGGACGGGGGCGGCAGTGGTGGCGGGGTGATGGTGTTGATGGCGATGTTGGTGTTGGTGTTGGTGATGGTGGTAGTGATGGTGGCGGCGGCGGTGGTGATGGTGGTAGAAATTATTGATAACAGTTGCGGTACAAATTTTGAAGGAGGAAATAGTGTTTGCCAAAGGAAGTAGTGGTTGTGATCCTCAGCACCAGCAGCAGCTACAACAGTAGTTTCGGCGGCGACGGCAGCAGCAGCAGCTGTAG
>NC_042998.1:150979985-150982485 GCF_006345805.1 Octopus sinensis | reverse complement strand
ATGCTCATATCCTGCTTTGGCTCTCAGCGAAGATCAATTCCAATGACACCGACAACATAATCTCTGCAGAGCTTCCTGATCCAGCTTTAGACAAAGAACTATACGAAATAGTTAAAGCAAACATGGTACATGGTCCATGTGGGCGTGGATTCAACATAAACTCACCATGCTTGAAGGACAGCATATGTTCAAAAAGATTTCCAAGGAGGTTCCTACAAGAAACTCAGACAGGTGCTGATGGGTATCCATCATACAGACGCAGAAAACCAGATAGTTTCACGGCAACTATCGGACAGCACGATATTGATAATAGATGGATTGTTCCATACTGCCCACTCCTGTCAAAGACTTTCAATGCCCACATCAACGTTGAGTTTTGCAACTCCGTTAAATCCATCAAGTACTTTTGCAAATATGTAAACAAGGGTTCTGACGCTGCAATGTTTGGACTTCAACAAGAATACTGCCAGGATGAGGATGACGGTACATAAGTAGCAACGAGGCTTTCTGGCGCATCTTTGGCTTTCCAATTCACCAACGACACCCCGTAATTCAACAGCTTGCAGTGCACCTGGAAAATGGTCGAAGAGTGTACTTCACCGATGCTAATGCTTCTCTATTGGCAGAGTAACCAAGGGATAGCACACTCACTGCATTCTTCAAGCTTTCTCAAGTGGATCCATTCGCTCAAACCTTGCTGTATCCACAGATTCCATCGTACTACACTTGGAATGGAAAAAAATGGGCCCCACGGAAAGCCGGTCAAAATGTTCATGGATACCCTGGCATTAAGTTTCAGACTTGCCTTGGGCGAGTATGCACAGTGCATCCCACTCAACAAGAGTGCTTCTACCTTCGTCTACTACTGCATGAGGTCAGAGGGCCAACGTCTTTCCAGGCCCTGCACAACATACAGAGAAGCCTGCTATCGACAAGGTCTGTTAGAAGATGGTGCATAATGGGATGCAACTTTAGGAGAGGCTGCTTTATCACAATCACCTAAAAGTCTCAGGGCACTATTTGCAGTATTACTACAGGCATGCGAACTGTGTGATCCGGCCACTCTATGGCTCAAATATAGAGACAACCTGGCTGAAGACTTTCAGCGCCAAGCTCAACTGCTCTATCCTGACATGGAGGGTATCAGCAATGAAATCTATAACAAAACACTCATTGACATTGAAGACAGAATTACTAAACTGGGTGGAAATGAATTGTCGACGTATGGCCTGCCACAAGCATTCAGGTCAGGGTCAAATAGCCTTCCCACTGCTATCATTCGTGAAACAACCTACGACACTCAAGCGCTTTCAAAGTACATTGTTGAAAATGAGCCTAAATTACTTCCGGATCAGCTGCAGGCCTACAAAACTATTCTTAACAGTGTACGCCAACGCGAGGGACGAATCTCCTTCCTCGATGCTCCCGGAGGGACAGGAAAGACATTTATTACAAAGCTTCTCCTTGCAGAAGTTCAGCAGCATCAGGACATTGCAGTAGCTGTAGCCTCCTCTGGCATTGCAGCTACTTTGTTACCCGGTGGCAGGACAGCACACTCAACTTTTAAACTCCCTCTCAATTTAGCAGCATCCGAAATGCCTTCATGCAACATCAACAAAAGCTCAGATCAGGGACAAGTACTTAAAATGTGTCATCTAATTGTCTGGGATGAGTGCACTATGGCTCACAAGGGAGCTTTGGAAGCATTAGATAGAGCCCTGAAAGACATCCGAGACTGTCAGGCTCCAATGGGAGATGTAACGCTTCTGTTGTCAGGTGATTTCAGGCAAACTCGTCCTGTCATTCCGAAAGGCACTAGAGCAGATGAAGTCCAAGCATGCCTAAAGTCCTCTACCCTGTGGCATCATGTTACAATCCTCAGTCTCACCACTAACATGAGAGCTCAGCTACACGGCGACAAAATGTCCACAAAGTTTGCACAGGACATTTTGACACTTGGTGAAGGCAAGATGCCTCTCGATGCTGCGGGACAAAAGGAAGTGTGGTCATTTTCCTCTGTTGTTAATTCTGTAGATGACCTCAAAAACAAAGTCTTTCCCAACTTCACACACAAAACTACCAAAATCACAATTGGCTGTGTGAAAGAGCAATATTAGCTCCAAAAAACGTCGCTGTTAACAAAATTAATCAACAGCTAATGCATTCTCTTCCCGGCACTATACACACTTACAAGTCTCTTGATACAATTCCAGATATAAATGAAGTTGTGAACTATTCTCCTGAATTTCTCAATTCACTGGAGCCTCCTGGACTACCTCCACACATATTACCACTTAAAGTTGGAACTCCTGTAATGCTACTCCGCAATCTGGAACCACCTTTGCAATGGATCACGACTGGTGATAAAGAAAATGATGTCACACGTTATCGAGGCGATCATTCTTTCTGGATGTGGAGAAGGTGATGACGTCTTTATTCCAAGAATTCCTCTTACTCCATCAGGAGCAGAAATTCCATTTACATTCAGAAGACTGCAATT
>NC_042998.1:150962485-150977485 GCF_006345805.1 Octopus sinensis | reverse complement strand
AGTAGGTTTGAGAGAGGGAGAGAGAGAGAGAGAGGGAAAGAGGAGGGAGAAAGTGTGAGAGAGGGAAATAAGTACCAAATGTAAAATATGCACACATCACGAGCAAAGATTTCTAAAATAATTTTTCTATTAAAAGGAAATGAAAATAAGGAAGAGAGAAAGAGTGTAAGAAAGAGGAGAGGAGGTATGAAAGCGAGGCTGTTGCGAGATAAAGAAGAAAAGGTGTGTAAAATTGTGAAATTTTATAACTTGGCAAGAAATTATAGAAATAATCATATTATATAATAATAATAATGATAATAATAATAATAATAATAATAATAATAATAATAATAATAATATAATAATAATAATAATAATAATAAATGCCCTGATGCAGTACCAGGCAGTGGCTCTCATGGCTTCTGATCTTAACGGATTGGAAGTGTTATCATGTACATTGTTTTGTCTTGGTATAAAAGATGGGCTACAGCAAATATTCTGCTCAATGCCACAGATTTGCTTGTCAGTTGTTTGACCTTAACCAGTTGAGCATGTCCCTTAGTGGCTGACGATATGTGCATCTCTGATCACGAGCAGAAGTAGTGGGGGAGCATCATAGCCATGTGTTGAGAGGGATTCTTTGGGGTTTGAATAATTCACCTCTGGAAACATGGGTGGTTCTTTCAACATCCTTAAACAACCCTTATTCAGGGACCTTTTGAGCGGGATGGGCTACTCAATTCTAACTGGGCCCCACCTGCAAGGTCATGTGCTGTTTATCTTGATATGAGATCACCATGTCGCGCACATATGTTTGTGATGCATGTGCCTGGTGTACCTTTATCAGACGGGTAGTCATGATGGGTATATTGGGCTTCGTATATTTTACCCCAGTGTCACTTCGATGGCATGCACTGCTCTCTCACTCAATAATAATAATAATAATAATAATAATAATAATAATAATAATAATAATAATAATAATAATAATAATAATAATATTAATAATAATAATAGTAATAACTGATCTTAACTGATTGGAAGTGTTATCATGTACATTGTTTTGTCTGGTATAAAAGATGGGCTACAGTAAATATTCTGCTCAATACCACAGATTTGCTTGTCAGTTGTTTGGCCTTAACCAGTTGACCGTGTCCTTTAGTGGCTGACGATATGTGCATCTCTGATCACGAGCAGAAGTATTGGGGGAGCATCATAGCCATGTGTTGAGAGGGATTCTTTGGGGTTTCAATAATTCACTTCTGGAAACATGGGTGTTTCGTTCAACATCCTTAAACAACACTTATTCAGGGACCTTTTGAGTAGGATGGGTTACTTGACCAGAATAAAATTCTAACTGGGCATCACCTGCAAGGTCATGTTCTGTTTATTTTGATATGAGATCACCATGTGGCATACATATGGTTATGATGCATGTTCCTAGTGTACCCTTATCAGACTGGTAGTCATGATGGGTATACTAGGCTTCGTATATTTTACCCCAGTGTCACTTTAATGGCATGCAAAAATCAAACAACTGACAAGCAACTCTGTTATATAGAGCAGAATATTTGCTGTAACCCATCTTTTATACCAAGACATAACAATGTACATGATAACACTTCCAATCAGTTAAGATCAGAAGCCACGAGAGCCACTGCCTGGCATTACATCAGGGCATTTATTATTACTATTATTATTATTATATTATTATTATTATTATTATTATATTATTATTATTATTATTATTATTATTATTATTATTATTATTGAGTGAGAGAGCAGTTCATGCCATCAAAGTGACACTGGGGTAAAATATACGAAGCCCAATATACCCATCATGACTACCCGTCTGATAAGGGTACACCAGGCACATGCATCACAACCATATGTGCGCGACATGGTGATCTCATATCAAGATAAACAGCACATGACCTTGCAGGTGGGGGCCCAGTTAGAATTTTCTTCAGGTTGAGTAGCCCATCCCGCTCAAAAGGTCCCTGAATAAGGGTTGTTTAAGGATGTTGAAAGAACCACCCATGTTTCCAGAGGTGAATTATTCAAACCTCAAAGAATCCCTCTCAACACATGGCTTTGATGCTCCCCCACTACTTCTGCTCGTGATCAGAGATGCACATATCGTCAGCCACTAAGGGACATGCTCAACTGGTTAAGGTAAAATAACTGACAAGCAAATCTGTGGTATTGAGCAGAATATTTGCTGTAGCCCATCTTTAATACCAAGACATTATTATTATTATTATTATTTATTATTATTATTATTATTATTATTATTATTATTATTATTATTATTATCATTATTATTTCCTTCTTTCTTAAAATTTTCTCCCGTTTCTCGCCGAGTGTTTTCCGTATACCTAGAGCAGAGAAGCTCATTGTATGCATTCCCAGATTACACACGCAAATTCACAGGTAAAATATGTATTTAAATAAATTAATAAATAAATAAATTCATGAATGGATGTTGTTTTCACAGCGATAATGCTCTTCTCAGTACATGAGCCATTCCAGTTAACACGATTTTTTGCACTTCCTGTAGGGATGGTAAATCTGGTATGATTTTCAAATAGGTTTCAGTACCTTTTTTTAATCATTCCTAAAGACCCTACAATCACTGGTACTGTAGACGCCTTGAGATGCCACATTTTTTCAATTTCTATTAGCAAGTCTTTATATTTACTGATCTTGTCAAATTCTTTCGCCGCTATATTGTGATCGCAAGGAATACTCATGTCAATTAATAAACACATCCTTTTTGTCTGATCTTTTATAATAATATCGGGTTTATTAGATTTTATTAGTTTTGTCGGTATGTACGGGGAAATTCAGATCACTGCCTGGAATCGAACTCGGAATCTTGGGGTTAGTAGCCCGCGCTCTTAACCACTACGCCATATAGAACTGAAAAGTAATGACGTTCTTGATGAAAATATTAGCGTCAAGGCGTACGAACTAGCTGATCTGATCCGGAGCTCTTTCGGGACGACGATTACTATATTTAACTTCCAGATATCCTTAGTCTAGCAATGCTACCTATTGGTTCTTCTGAGATACGCGTTGAACGACGAACCGTTCTCTATGCACTCATTTACTGATCTGATGTTGCTGATTTGTGTCGTCACGTTGAACAACAGTTGTCGAATGTATGTTGAACCCATTTGTCAGCTGAATCCAACATCAGCGAAGATATTTGTGGAAAGTTGTAGAGTGGATGAGATTAACTGTTCCGAGTAGAGTAACTTACCTTTCTGGTAAAGCCTTTGATCGACTTTTTTCACGGTTTACTTGAAAAAAAAAAGAAAGATGAAGTGGTGGAAGGGCGAATTTATTGAAAATTAAGTGAGAATGACAAAATTGGAGAGCGTATGTGGCTCACTCACGGTCCAGACTTGTAAGTCTCAGAGAACGAAACCTAGGAAAGGGTATGCTCCCTTGGTTGTTAGAGAGGTCTGTTCGATTCTTTGATTGGCCACAGTTGGAAGATCTCCCCTATTAGGACGACTTTATCATCCATGTATTCAAATATTTTGTTTATTTTTCGTGTCATCTCTCCGTTTTCTTTCTTCGGCCACATCAGATTTCATATAGATCAACATACAAACTGCAAACTGATTTCGTAATGTCACTTCAGTCGACAATAACTGAAATCCTCCTCCTCCTCCTACTACTACTACTACTACTACTACTACTACTACTACTACTACTATTACTATTACTACTACTACTACTACTACTACTACTACTACTACTACTAACTACTACTACTACTACTACTATTACTACTACTACTACTACTACTACTACTACTACTACTACTACAACCACTACAACCACCACTACTACTACTACTACTACTCATTATTATTATGATTATTTTCATTAGGTTCTTCTTTCAATTCGGTTAACATTTCTTGGCGAGTGTCTTCCTGACACCTAGGGCAGAGAAACGTACTGTATACATTGGTAGGCCCTTAAAACAAACACATCAGATTATTCATTTACAGAGTCATGTGATAGAGAAAGGAGGAAAGAAAGTCAGAGAGAAAAAGGGAAAAATTAAAAATAGAAAAGTAAACAAATAAAATAAGGGGGAAAATGGAAAGAAAAGTCACAGCGACAAAGCTCTTCTGAGTATGTGTGACGTACCAGTTAAGACAATCTTTTGCACTTCCTGCATGGATGGTAAGCCAGGGATCATTCTTGAATAATTTTCAATTCCTTTTTTGATCACTCCCAGTGCTCCTACAATCACTAGTATTGTAGCCGTCTTGAGATGCCACATCTTTTCGATTTCGATTAGCAAATCTTTATATCTGGTTTATTTGTTTTGACGGTCCGGTCTGTACATACTGGGAAGTCCCAAAGAATAGTTACATTTTCTCCGTCAGTTACAGCCTCAGGGTGGTGCTTTTACCATTTGTCAACCGTTTTGATTTTATAAGGCCGACACATTATCCAATGTAGATATTGACCAACTCTGTTATGTTTTGAGCTGTACTCTTCAGGTGCTAAAACCTTACATCCAGAGATTAGGTGGTCCACTCTTTCTTTCTCATCGTTGCAATATCGGTACTTTGGGTCTACACCATTTTTCATCACATTGGCTTGATAGTTCCGGGTCAATAAGCTCTGGTCTTGGGCAGCCGAGATAAAGCCTTCACTCTCTGCCTTTAACCCCGGGCTCCGTAGCAACTAATGGGTGTGCTTCTGGTCTACATCAGCTTGTTTGCTACAGGCCACATATTTACCATGCAGAGGATTTTGTTCCCACCTATGAGCCAATTGTTCAAGCGTATTTTGCTTTGCTATTGATTTCACCTACTTTGCAACAACAGTTGTTGCACTTCCTTCATGCTGTTCAACCTGAGTATCATTCATAAACTCACTTGAAAAATTTTTGCTCACCTTCATAACAGAATGAAGCTTCTTACGTCTTTCGTGGTTTTCAATGAGCTTTAGCATCCAGTTGTTAGATGTTTCAAGATACTTTGCCAGTCCAGTTGTGATTTTGTAGATTTCAAATTGGATCAGGCCTCAACCTCCTTGACCTCTGGGTAGGTAAAGACGATCTTCGTCTGCTTTGAGTGGTATATTTTATTGCAAGTCAGCAGATTACGGATTTTCTTGCCAATCTTCCCTATTTCGCTCATATTATAGTTCAACACGTTGAAACTGTATTTGTTATTATTATTATTATTATTATTATTATTATTATTATTATTAGTGAGTGAGTGAGAGAGTAGCGCATGCTATCAAAGTGACACTGGGATACAAATATTCGAAGCCCTGTATACTTACCATGACTACCCGTCTGATAAGGTTACACCAGGCACATGCATCACAACCATATGTGCGTGACATGGTGATTTCATATCAAGCGCATGGCCTTGCAGGTGGAGCCCAGTTAGAATTTTCTTTAGATTGAGTAGCTCATCCCGCTCAGAAAGTTCCTGAATAAGGTTTGTTTAAAGATGTTGAACGAAACACTCATGTTTCCAAAGGTGAATTATTCTAACCCCAAAGAATTATTTTCAACACCTCACCTCCTTTCATAGATCCAGTTCCTCCTCCTTGCTCTATTATATACTGATGCCATATTAGGATAACAGCTGTGGTCAGTCTGCATCTTTACTGAACCAGTACCGATCGAGAGGCCTTCCATTAAAGGTTCAACTTCATTTTCGCTGTTACAACCAGTTTCTTCAGAATGTTGTTGTTACTATTATTATTATTATTATTATTATTATTATTATTATTATTATTATTATTATTATTATTATTATTATTATTTTTATTATTATTATTATCATTATTATTATTATTATTATTATTATCATTATTATTATTATTATTATTATTATTATTATTATTATTATTATTATTATCATTATTATTATTATTATTATTATTATCATCATCATCATTATTGAAGGAGGTAGAGTGATATAACTGTCAGAGTGTTGAACGAAATAGCTTTCGGTATTTACTCCAACGTGTTACGTTCTGAGTTCGAATCCTACTCAGATCACCATTGCTTTTTTCTGTTTTCTAGGGACTATAAAATAAAGGACTAATAAATCACTGGAGCCAATATAATCTGTTACTTCCCTACCCCTACATCCTTACCGTGTACCTATGTTAGAGACTATTAATATATTACTGTTCTTCTTGTTGCTTCCGTTGTTATGAACATTATCGTCATCAAGGAATTAGTTTAAATCAGTTTCACGTTAATGACAATATTGAAAGCAACAACATGAAAGCATTCACTTCATAAACATGATGAAGAGAAGGAGGAGGAGGGGAGGGGGATTGAGAGTGAGCTGATAATGACGAGGAGGAGGGTCACAATGATTATGACTAACGACAGAAAAAATAAGAAAACGTCTATGACAACTGCAACGATTCCGACAATGTAGAATAGGATAACAAAAATGATGATGATGATGATGGTGGTGGTGGTGGTGGCAATAACGATGATTGCGTTGATGACGATAGTGAGACCGTAAACCAGTTTTCAAAGCCAGTCACGTATGGATAGCCTTTCGGTAAATTACCCTCACTTCGTCGTCGTTCAAAGGGAAACATCCCCTCTCACATACACGTACATATAATACATACTTGTATGCACACATGCACATACACACACACACACATATATAAAAACACACGCACATACATATACGTACATATATCTGTGTTTGTGTGTGTATATATATATGTATATTTATATATATATGTGTGTGTGTGTGTGCACGCAAGTATCTAGGCAAGGTAGCTTTATCAGTCCGTGTGTGTGTGTGTGTGTGTGTGTGTGTGTGTGCATTGGTGTGAGTGTACACACACCCGAAGATGTAAAGATGCGTGCCATTATGCTTAGGTTGTTGGGCTGACGGTCATGAGTTCCTAGGTTCGCTATCAGAACTGGACAGCTAACTGTGTTCTCGAGCAAAGCATTTCATTTCAAGAATCTCCAATTTACTCAGCTGAAAATAAGTATCATTTGAGTGCTGATGCAGAATTTGTGTAACCATATATAGGCCAGGAATTTTCTTTATGTCGTTAGATAGACATCCTGCCTCTTCAAGTAAGATATCAAATAGACATACCATAAAGTTTGCATATTCT
Source organism: Octopus sinensis (assembly GCF_006345805.1). NCBI lineage: Eukaryota > Metazoa > Mollusca > Cephalopoda > Octopoda > Octopodidae > Octopus > Octopus sinensis. Next base: position 150,970,354 of record NC_042998.1, on the reverse strand, counting down.
ACTACATCTAATTTAGCGTATATTATAGCGACTATTAACTTTAGGAAACAACTTCTGAAGTAATAAAGGCATCTGTTTTTATTCTGAGCGTATAGATCAGTACGAATCTGCCATTAATGGAACACAGCTATGAGATACAGGAAAAGGGGTGATAATGTTTTCGTATCTCTTCTGAATCATAACAATAATACTAATAGAAAATATAGAAGCCTCTTATGACAAGACACCTAATAGTATGTTTAATTCTAGTAACCGTGACAAATGCCTCCTTGGTAAATAATGCCTATGGAAGAATATAATATATAAGTGCTTTATAAACAAGAAAGTGATTATTACTAAATAAGCAAGAGAAAACTGTACGTCGTTGAACAAGTTCATTTCGGAGTTGAAAGGCAGAAATATAGACTAATCTATTTCATATTCTGTTATAGGTAGTGTTCTTCCTAACAGAGGCGGCGGTGGGAGCTGCAATTTGTGCTTGGTGAAGCCGCTTGAATTATTCAATTGTGAATCCAAAACCTTATCAACTAACACGAGATATTAATTCGTTGTTCCCATTTAACAAAACTTTCTGAAAATTTCCACAAAAAAATCCATATAATTTACTCACCTACATATAAATAAAATTAATGCCTACATTGTCTTATTATGTATTCTTCCTCTTCATCCTTAATTTATCCACTGTATAATATATCAATTACTCTCTTTCTAAATAACTTTTATTTGAACACTATTGCACCAAAGATAATTCATTAATTTTTTTTTTATTTAATTGAATCCAGATACAAAAGAGCCTTATACATCATCCAATGATAATCAACCTTCCTCAAAGTCTTTGACTGTCTCATCACTTAGATTGATAGCATCTGAATAATCAGATGTGATTCTACGTCGATAAGGCAGATGTAAACTGTTGGTACAATAAACACACACACACAACACACGCACACACACAACACACGCACACACACACACGCATACACACACACACACAAGTACATGATATTGTATACAGGGTCAATACATCAAGGTACTTGTCCAAATGCGGCTTACACCAACGTAATAAAGGTGTATCTACATGGTAGTTTGGTTTCCCAGAAATAACTATGAAACTTGAAATCACGTATTACTATCATCGAAAAGGACACGTTAGATATTGTGGTGTTGGAATCTTTGCACATAGGAAAAGATGGGATAGTCACGGCTGGAATATCTTTGAGCATGGGATAACTGATAAGCTAGCGCCAATATTTGTCCATTGACGACCTGGCTCTGTTGTTAATGAGTGTTACTGTCTCTTCAGGGGTCAACAACAGAGATTTGACATATTAGCAACATTGGTATATTAACGAAGTTGGATGGCTCCACTGAGGCAGGATGAAAATGGTAATGATTGTCATGAGATTGATGATGGTGGTGACGTTATTGCTGATGATATTGATGACAGTGGTGGTGGTGGTGGTGGCGCTGCTGCTGGCTGTGGTAGTGGATGTGGTGGGATATAGTGAAACAGGTGGTGGTAATTAACTCATATCCTGCTCGATCTACGCTGACCTGGGGCTAAACAAGAACGACGACAATACCAGCAACAATAATGGCAATAACATCAAAATCAAAAACAACCTCCACAACTACTACAGCAGCAGAAACAACAGCTAAAAGAAACAGAACAACAACAAATTGGTAGCTGAAGAAATGCCCAGTCAGATAAATCTGCAATGATGAAAGCGTTTTCATCGAGAAATTCGTAACACGTTGTCATGTTTTATTTTATTTTATTATTGTTTTACTGCCCTGTTCCATCGGTATGTTGATGTTATATACACTCATTGACATGATGGTACATATATATGCTAGCATGGTCTCAGCCTTAGCTGAAGCCAGTAAACAATAAAAGATGCATATATATATATATATATATATATATATATATATACACGCACGCACACATATCTATATTTTCCTTTTTCAATTTCTTATATATATATATATATAGGCTCCCGACTATGGGTCAGCTACTGTGTGTAAACCACAGAGAGCAAAAAACCCCTAGTTCTCGTTAGAAATTCCTTCTCGGAGAAGGTAAACTCGTATAAACGAAAACCTGCAGTGCAGTTTGTACCTGGTCTTTTCAATCTCTGTTGTACCACTGGTTTTATTGCATACTGAGCTGAAAAGTGGGTTCGGAGCCGCGCAACACTTTATCTACTCGAAACAAGTTCACGCACTAGAACTTCTTGGGCTCTTGGAATGTTTGCAAGGACTTACTCTGTTTAGGAAGTGGTCTTACTTGGTCACGAACTGACCTCTACCATTTATGTATAGTTGGTATATTGAAGAAGACAGTGAAAAAAGACCGGGAAAAAGAGAGACAGAGGAAAAGACTCGGTGTGTATGTGAGTGTGTATACATAAGAGTGTACATGTGTGTGTGTGCATTTGTGTGTGCGTGTGTGAGTGTGCGAGTGTGCGTTTGTGAGTGTGCGTGTGTGAGTGTTAGCTGAAGTATGAAAACTAATTACTGAAAGACAAATACTTTCAAAGCAAACCAGAATAGAGTATTGGTATACAGAGTGTGGTATTAGGGTGTAGATGGTGGCGTGGTGGTGGTGCGGAGTGTAGTATTTGGTCGTGTGGGGTGGGGTATTATATTGGAAAGTGTGGGAGTGGTGTAGAGTGGTGGTGTATATGCGGCAAGCTGACACTGTTTACACGTCTACTTCCAATTCCTAACATTCAGTAAATCGATTATTCATTTCTTATATTGATTCAAGGTCACACAGTTTAGAGCAGGGGGTTAGACAATTAAATCGATACCTGTATTTGATTGATAATTTATTTATCGACCGCTAAATGACAAAAGACAAAGTTGGCTTCGTTGGAATTCGAACTCAGAACATAAATATATTTAACTATATACTATACCATACTTGGTTGCTCTACCTCTTTGTTTTCGTTATTTTACAGAGAGGGAGAGAGAGAAAGAGAGCAAGATAAAGAAATGTTTATCTGTATACACACATACATATGCTTTACAGACACATGTATGTATGTGTGTATATATGTATATATATATACGTATATATATAAAAATAGTGTACATTTAAACACATAAGAGATTGCCATAACAGGACATCTGACACGCTAGAAGGAGTAGTTAAACTCCAAACCACTATTAGTGGTAATTTCGAAAGGCAATGAAAAATAAAAACATTTACTCTCTATTTCCTATACCATGGTTTCAAGCTATCTTCAGCAAATAAAATAATTTACTTGGCGAAGATCTCATCAGTAGGAAAGCCAAGATTAACATATAAAGACGAGGTGATACAGAACATGCCTCGTGTTTACATATTACAATTTTTCAAAATCAACCGCGCAAGCGCGGTTTTTTTTATCGGCAGCATATACAAAAAATGCTGATTTTCTTCCAAAATTAGCCAAAAATCATTATATCATTATTAATAAATTCCAGGGTAGCAAAAAAATTAAGGTTTTGAGTGAAAAGGAATATCGGAAGGTGTGCGTAAAACGGGTCCCACGGATACTCACAGAGGACCATAAACGACAACCCACATTATAGTCCGGTCTTGGTACCCAGTGACTACCACCTCTTCCCTAAGTTGAAAGAACATTTGGCCGGAACGCGCTTCTGCAACGACGACGAGGTGAAAGATGCGGTTCAACGCTTCCTCAACAACATGGCGGTGAGCTGGTATGACAAAGGCGTACAAAAACTGCCCCAGCACCTACAACAATGCATTGACCAAAATGTAGAAAAATAGATAAATGTTCAAACTTCAAAATGATGTAAACATCATTGACAATAAACGTTTCTGTGATTTCTAAATATTTTTGGAGACCTTTCTTTTAGGATTATCCTCGTATATATATATATATATATATATATATATATATATATATATATATATATATATATATATATATATATATATATATATATATATATATATTATATATATATATAATATATATATATATATAATATATATATATATATATATATATATATATACACATACATACATACGTACATACTTACATACATACATACAACATACATACATACATACATACATCATACATACTACATACATACATACATACATACATACATACATACATACATACATACATATACGCACACATATTGATGATTAACTTGTAGAAAACAAGACATTTACTGAGAGTGGGACTCTATCTATACAATTAGTAGAGTAACATTTATTGGACATATTAAGGCAATGAGCTGGCAGAATCGTTAGTACGCAGGGAAAATTGCTTAGCGTCATTTCGCCCGTCTTTGTGTTCTGAGTTCAAATTCTGCCGTGGTCAACTTTGCCTTTCATCCTGTCGCGGTCGATAAAATAAATACCAGTTGAGCCCTGCGGTGGATGTAATCGATTTCACCGCTACCCCGAAAGTGCTGGCCTTGTATTAAAATTTGAAACCAATATTTATTGAACATATCTGGGATATCAAATTTCACCGTAATGCCTTATTCGATAACTATCAAGCTGTAAAACACTTCCAGTTCACTCCCACCCATAACAACTTCATTCATCATAATCTCTAAACTGCATCACCCTCCCACCCATCCCAGTACTCTGCATTAAACCGCCACTTTTCACCACAGAACTCTAAAAAATATATAATTCCTTCTTTCCTAATTTTTTCGCAAGCAATTCTGTCAAGGAACTGAGGTAAAGCCAGCATTATCAATTTCCAAATTTGGACAAAGCTCTTATCATTGTGTATGACCCAAAAAACTGACTTTGGAAGTAAGAGCCCTTCTTCTTGCAAGTGTTCAGCATCTTGTTTTTCAATATAATATATATATATATATATATATATATATATATATATATATATATATATATATATATAATATATATATAATATATATATATATATATATATATATATATATATATATATATATAATATATATATGTATGTATGTATGTATGTATGTATGTATATAATATATATATATATATATTATATCAATTAATCAATATAAGGGTAGTAGCAAAAAAATTCAAGAAAAATTATTCGCCACCAGCGGTCTAGTGAGAAAGAGAAATATAATTTTGAAATTATATCAGCAGTTTATATTTGCTGCTGAGAAAATAGCGCGGTGACGGTGGATTTTGAAAATTTTGAGTATATAAACTCGAGGCGTCGCTGGTGTCGCCTCGTGGATTTATATTTTCCTTGGCTTCTTTGCTCACGAGACAGGCCAGATGTAAGCAAATTTAATTTAATTTAATTAAATGGGTTTATCAAAGTGTCGAAACTATGCATAGTCCAAAGATGATATGGGTAAATGTTTTTATTTCTCCTTTGATTTCAGAATTACAACTATTTAGCGGTTTGAGTTTAGCTGCTCTTTCTAGTGGGTCGAATGGCCTATCAGGGCCATTCCTTAATATTGTTGAATATATATATATATATATATATATATATATATATATATATATATAGCGGACAGATGAATTAGACTTATTGATATGTAGATGTCCGCTTGTTGTACTTGGTACATTCATGGTTGTTATTATTATTATTATTATTATTATTATTATTATTATTATTATTATTAATATTAATATTAATTTTATTGACTTTTTGTAGGGTTATACATATTAATGAACTGAACTATTTTATATATATATGTCTGCTTTAAATTTAAATGTGAGTGTATATGTATTTCCTTGATGTTAGTTATGGAACTAGGAGTCCAATATGGAAAATAACTGTGTTTGTTAATGTATACTGATATATTTTGTTTATATATATTTTGTATATATTTTGTATATATTTTGTTTATATTATATTGTATTATTGTATTAATGTGTTTATGTATGTATACAGATATGTGTAGAATTATGAGTGTTTATGCACACATTTTTATATTTTATATTTTTATATTTATATGTAATTTTTTTTCACACTTATATTAATTCTCTGAAGAGGCCGTGAGAGATCCTTGTTAATGTCTCATTTATACCTGCTTTATGTGGCTAATAGGTTAAATGAGACATACTTGTCCTCACGGTCGAAACAGCTGTCAGATATGATGTAATTGTATTTTATATTTCTATTTCTATGTCTGGTTATATTTACAATATATTATGTATAATGTCTTTGCTGTTATGTAATGGTGTAATAAAGTATTGATTGGGTATTATCTGATGGTTGATGATTGATTGATTTAAGTATGTTTCTCCATTTTCTAATTTTGTATATATATATATATATATATATATATATATATATATATATCAAATACAAAATGGGACAAGAACGCAAAACAACCAGATAGACGATACAAGGATACAAGGACGGGTCATTCGAAGTTTTCTCTCCTCAGTCAAACACCAGATTATCCTTGCAATTTCGGCTGATTATACTTGAGATTGCTCCAATCTGGCCTGCTCCAAGGAAAAACTAAGCTGAGAGCATTAGATTCCTTGGAAGAAAGCAGCGAATGTATACAAAAACAAGGACGGAAAAAAACGGACAATGTTACACATATACAAGTACAATAAAAATAATAATTATAACAGGACATAACAACAGGTGTCTTTCGATTAAGGATATAAATATATATATATATATATGTGTGTGTGTGTGTGTGTGTGTGTGTGTATGTGTGTGTGTGGTGTGTGTGTGTGTGTGTGTCTTTGCTGGAGCTAGATTAGGACATCTAATAGCAGATACAGAGGCAGAAAGACTGTCCATGACTGTCTTCTTATCTCAAGAAAATATTCCTGTCCTTTTTCTTGATGGCGTAAAACAATAGAAACAATAGCTGAACACATTTCTGTTGGTCAGTGAACAAAGCAGACTTAATTTCAGGAATCACAAGTCTGTGAAGTATTTTTTGGTTTATTTCTCTACGAACTCTCTAGTGGTATATTCGCTCATACCCCCCGATATTCAGTTTATCTGTTCTGAGATTCACTTTGATATATTATTGTTATGTGGATACTCAACGGAGCCTCTACTCCTATTAATTTTCTGTGTTCGATTTTTAAAAATATTTTTCTGTTGTTTCCACGTTTTAGCTCTTATTTCTATAGTTCTATTCAATCGTCCCCTGTATATTGTGAATTTAAATTTCTCTCCATTCTTCTTACCTGTCTCAGTTTAAAATATATACCGGGCACACTCATAGAATGGGCTTCACATTCAGTTATTAGAACTTCTAGCAAAATATGTTTGTTGTGATGATTTTAAGGATCAAAGATATTCTAGTTGAGTTATATACTCTACTCACACTGTACTCGCATTGCACTCTACTCAATACTTCCAGGGTAGAGTGTAGTGCTGTGCCAATGTTGCCTGTTTAATACAAATAGTGGTGCTGGAGTAGCCTGCGACGGTGAAGTGTTACTTTAGTGTCTGGTAGAATGTAGTAAGCGACAGTTCAGTTGGTGAAATGACACACTCCGTTTAACGCTAACACCAAAATGTCTTCCAGTATTTTTTGCGACTCTGTGTGCTCTGAGTTCATTTCCTACTGAGATTAACTTTATTTTGATCTCTTATGGGAGTTGGGGGGTGTCGATTAAATGGCAGCAGTCCAGGGAAGTGGGTTAATGGAACTGCTAGATCGTGGGGTTAAAATACCTTCCGCTAATCCGTCACCTGGTTTAATATCCCCACCACCTGACACCTTGGAGTCCAGTTTGTTGCAGTTTACGGTTTGCGGATACTTCCCCAACTTCGTTCCACCAGTCTCAGAGATTCTGTAAAATAAATACGAAGTTTGAAACCATTGCGCTCGAATATTAAGGATGACTTTCGATATTTACATGTGTCCCCTAATAACCAGAGGTCGGAT
>NC_042998.1:150952485-150957485 GCF_006345805.1 Octopus sinensis | reverse complement strand
ACGAATTAAATTAAGCTGGCGTGTGTGGAAATGAAGTCTTACGGTAGGGATACAAGCTTTCACAAAAGGTGGCTCTGTATACTACTGCTCCTTCCTACTTCCTCTTCAAGAACCCAGCCGAATTCCTGTCCACCATGCGATGTTTTCCAACTAACTGTTACCGATATACCAACATCAAACCACGACACCGCAGAATCTTCCTCGACCAATCGCAATCTACCTTACGATAATAATAATCAACTTCAGTCATTCAAATTCAAAATGGTTGAAGACTTGCATCACGCTTGAAACTCAAGAGTACCAACGAATTTGAATCAAACTGTTTTGATCCATACATGTAACTCCCAGTAAATTTGTTGTGTGCCCTTCTTTCGTTTATCACCTGATTCTGATATATATATATATATATATTATATATATATATATATATAATATATGCCGCAGGAGTGGTTTGCGGTAAGTACCTTGCTTCCCAACTGCGTGGTTCAGTCTCACTGCGTGGAACCTCGGGCAAGTATTTTCCACTCTAGCCTCGGACCGACTAAAACTTTGTGACTGGATTTGTTAGACAGAAACTATAAGAAGCCCGTGTGTGTGTGTGTATATATATATATATATATATATATATTTATATATATATATATATATATATATATGCGTGTGTTTGTGTTTGTCTCCCCATCACCACTTGACAACCGGTGTTGGTGTGTTTGCGTCCTCGTAACTTAGCAGTTCGGCAAAAAAGATCGATACAATAAGTCCCAGGTATAAGAAATAAGCACTTTGGTCGATTCATTCGACTAAAGATTCAAGGTGGTGCCCCTGCATGGCTGCAGTCTAATGACTGAGTAGGTAAAATATAAAAGATATATAATTATATATATATATATATACATATATGTATATAGTGAACTCCTTTCTTGAGAATACCATAGAGGCTAAGAATGATAAAACTCAGGCACAGAGCATCTCAGAATCTGCGAAAAAAGTCAATACAGTAAGCTAGCACAAAAAAAGAGTATAAGCATATATATGACTGTCAGTAAAAGAATGCATTGCTAACGTTAGCCGAAGTAGAGATTGGAACGTTGCCAAGAAGAAGAAGAAGAAGAAGAAGAAGAAGAAGAAGAAGAAGAAACCAGTAGGAGGAGTAGGAGGATTTCCCCATGTAACCGGTTTCTGACATGTTATATTGGTAACCGGTTACATGGGGACTCAAGAGTCTGGAAACAGGTAAAATGATTGCAATATTTTCTATGACGTAAGGTTCAGGAAAACGGTAGCACAAAGATCTGTAAATATTTGTAAGGCATTCTCACGTGGCGTTGGCTAACCTTGAATCTAGTTTGGCTTTATATTTTTGAAGATGTACCCGATTCTTCATGAATTTTTATGTATTTCTTAAACTGTAAAAAATAATAATAATAATAATAATAATAATAATAATAATAATATAATAATAATAATAATAATAATAATAATAATAATAATAGTAATAACTAAAACAATGGTGGTTTGTTTATATGGCACAAGAAAAATGACGAAGGGACAATATACAGACGATGGCAGTAAACAGTTGTATGCATTGCTTAGACATAAAACAAAGAAAATATATAAATGTAGGATGTATGTGTGTGAGAGAGTGCGTGTATATGAGTGTGGGCGTCTGTGTATGTATGTATGTATGTATGTGCATGTATGTATATGTGTATGTGTACGTGCGTGTGTGTGGTGGGAGACACAGCGAGCGAAAAGGGAGAAGGGATCTCAGGAGGGAGAAGTTAACAAAGGAAAATAATAATAATAATAATAATAATATAATAATTATAATAATAATAATATAATAATAATAATATAATAATAATAATAATATATAATGAAGAAGAAGAAGAAGAAGAAGAAGAAGAAAAGAAGAAGAAGAAGAGAAGAAGAAGAAGAAGAAGAAGAAGAATGTATTTTTTTGCAATAAAAGGATTATTCGTTTCTTTGCAACCCCAGACAAAAGAAAGGTGTGAAAGATATATATATATATATATATATATATATATATATATATATATATATGCATATGTACATACATGCATATATACATACATATTATATACTTACACACTCACACGCACACATATACTTATATATATATATATATGTGTGTGTTGTGTTGTGCGTGTGTGTGTGTCTATATATATATATATATATATATATATATATATATGTATATATATATATATATATATATATATATATATATATATATATATATATATATATATATATATATATATATACATATGTATGTATGTATGCCAGAATGGAATCACACACGCGCTTGTCTTTATTAAACTAAACAGATACATACACAAACATATACACACCCATACATTTTTAGTTATCCCTGCTATTATTATTATTATTGTTATTATTATTATTATTATAATTATTATTGTTATTACTATTTTTATTTTTATCATCATCATCATCATCATCATCATCATCGTCATCATCATTATTACTTTTCCATATCTCATATTTAGAAACGATATAGGGTTTGGTGCAGCGATATCGCTGTTTCGGGTGCAGCTGTGTGTCTTAAAGCATTCAGCTGCATTTCTTAGAATGCAGCCCTTTCACTCTTTTATAACTGTTCTACTCCCTGCTGTTAGTATTCAGCTTCGCATACCTCATATCTGATTAAGAAGCGGATTATTAATTTTATTATTATTTCCATTACAACCCCCACCGCACACATACATCGCCGCCTCTTCCACAATATGGCATTATGAGTAATATGGATGGGTTCATATGAAACAATATGGCGTTCGAAAGGAAACACAAGGAATGCTCCTATTGTTTTCTTGCTAAAAGTTATTGTCTGTCATTTATGGATTTTCACTCGTTTCTGCGCAATGGTGTTGTTGTTGTTGTTGTCAGTAGTAGTAGTAGTAGTAGTAGTAGTAGTAGTAGTAGTAGTAGTAGCAGCAGCAGCAGCAGTAGTAGTAGTGGTGGTGGTGGTGGTACTATTAGTATTAGTAGTAATAATAGTAATTGCAGCAGCAGCAGTAGCAGTAGCAGTAGTAGTAGTAGTAGTAGTAGTAGTAGTAGTAGTAGTAGTAGTAGTAGTAGTAGTAGTAGTAGTAGTAGTTGTTGTTGTAGTAGTAGGGATATTTTCACTTTGACCTGCAGAAAATGTTGTTGACAAAATACGGCAGATATTGTATTCACCTTAATAGACGTCATTGATTGGTTGAAATTGCCGAAATGCAAGAAATTAAACTATAAATAGCTTACAAACTACAGAAATTTCTCAAGAAAGCCAAGAGAAAAAGATGTTTTATGTAACACACTACCAGTATACGAAGTTTAAAAGTGTTTAGTTACAAAGAAATATTTTAAAAATCTGCCGGTCAAAGTGAAAAGATCCAGTAGTAGTAGTAGTAGTAGTAGTAGTAGTAGTAGTTGTTGTTGTTGTTTTTGTTTTTGTTGTTATTGGTGGTGGTGGCGGTGGTGTTAGGTGAGGATGCCAAATAAGTAACGTGTAAACTGGGATCTCTCTAGAACAGAGAAAACATATCTTGAAAAATATGTCCGACGTTTGTTATGAAACCCAACGCAGTTCCTTCCTTTTCTGTTGTTATTGCTAATGGCGACAGAATTGAAAGCTAGCAGAATCGTTAGAGCGTTGAAAGAAATGTTTTGCTGCATTCGTTTCCACACTTTATACTCTTTGTTCAAAGATGAAAGGCAAACATTATCACTGAGGTCATCTCTGACCTTCATCATTTCGGAATCGATAAAATGAATTAGCAGTCATCTACTAGGATGCATGTCGTTCATTCGTGCCCTCCCATCAATATTTCTGGCGTAGAAGGCGGTGAGCTGGCAGATTTGTTAGCATGCCGGACAAAATGCTTAGCATTTCGTCCGTCTTTACGTTCTGAGTTCAAATTCCACCGTGGTCGATAAAATAAGTGTCAGTGAAACACCGGGGTCGATATAAGCGACTTAACCCCTACCCTGAAATTGCTGGCCTTGTGCCAAAATTTGAAATCGATATTTCAGGCGTGGTACCTAAACTACAAACACATATTACTGTCAGCCACTTTTAATCTTTTTGTCTCTGTGTTGTTGTAAATGTTGTTGAGCATCAAGTGTTTACCCCCACCTTTTGTCAGGTAGTTAACATGAAGGAGAAGATCCACGACGTTTCTTTTCAGATCGTACACGATTGGTTGAGAAATGTGAACAAAAATTCAGTGAGACTGACCCTTCCCAAACAACAGACTGGCTTCAAATACTGGTTGCATTGAGGATCAGGTGGTATTGATGTTAAAATGCATGACAGACCAACACTAGACACAAACGACATAACGAGCTTCTGCACAATTTCCGTCCACCGTTTCTCCAGTACATTGATTGCCTCGGATCAACTTGATGCAAGCAATGTCTGTTCTGAGAGCTTGTTGATCGAAGGCATTCCAGTGATGATCAATCCATTTATTTGAGTTATGGTATGTCCGGACTAGGTTATGTAAAGTCTTTTTGTTTTAAAGAGAGTAGGATGATTCGTGAAACATTTGGATGCTACCGTTCCTATATTTAAGAGATGAGGAATTATGTACATGATTTACATTATTTACAATTAACGGATATTTGTCATCATCTTGTTTGTTGTTAACACAATGTTTCGGCTGATATACCCTCCAGCCTTCATCAGGTGTCTTGGGGAAATTTCGAACTTGGATTCTCATTCCTATTCCGCCAAGACACCCGATGAAGGCTGGAGAGTATATCAGCCGAAACGTTGTGTTAACAACAAACAAGATGATGACAAATATCCGTCAATTGTAAATAATGTAAAAAATTTGGATGCTACATCTAACAGTCAAGCCACCGCAAGAGGTTCCTATATCGACTTCTATGCGCATGCACGTGTTTTAGACATGTGCTGGTGTAGGAGCGTGTTTCCGAATTTTTAATCAAAATTTACATGGATTGACAGT
>NC_042998.1:150937485-150947485 GCF_006345805.1 Octopus sinensis | reverse complement strand
AGGAGGGACAAGAGAAAAATGAAAGAGACACAGTGAAGTGAAAGAGGGAAAGTGAGCATGAAGAGAAGGCAAGGAAATGTTAGAGAGGGGGAACGAAAGAACGAAGAGTGAAAGGGTTGAAAGAAAGAAGGAAAGAATGAAAGAATAAAAAGAACAATAGAGTCGTACAAAATTAAGATATATATACTTACATATAAGAGACCAACGTGTACGTACGCCCTGTATGTATGTATGTATGTATGCATGCATGTATGTATGTCATTATTCAGTCTATTTCTAGATTTCTTGCCAATAGAGAAAAAACCGGTTTCTAATCTAAATCCAAGGTTCCTTCATTGGAATTTCAATATCAGCAAAAGGGTATTTTTGTTTATATGTATGTACGTATGCATGTATTTATGTATGTATGTGCAGATTTGTATGTTTTATGCATGTATTCTCATGCACATAGTTACATATCTAGGCATGCTCATATATATTTAAATGATAAACTTCTGGAAAGTTTTACGTTTCATGGTTAAAAACAAACTCAAGAGGAAACAATTCCGAGTGTCTGTGACTTGACATTCAAATATATCCCTAACTGCAGTTGAAAGCCAAACTAGACTGTTCTTTGCAGTGAGTGGACAGTATTTGTTGCCGTCTACATAAAATCTAGTTCTTTCTTCTCTATTCTCTAGTTTATTGGTTCTCAACCATTTTTGCCAATGCACCCCTTTGATTACTATTCTGGGGAACCCCCACCTTAATGCTATTTGATGTTTAAAAACTAGTTTTATTTTATAGATACTTTTTTCAAACTTCCTATTTTGTTTTTCACACATTATCTGGTGTAGGATGAACTATGTAAAAAGTTAGAGAAAAAAACCTAGCTGTTTCAGGCAATTATTACAGCTAAATCAAAATTTTTTTCATGGACGCTTAAAATACTACTGTGGATCCCTAAACTACTATTTTGCTTGCGTAGGCTCCTGAAAGTCTTACATGGACCCCGGTTGAGTGCCATTGTTCTAATTGATACTTTAGTTACTATTTTTTTAAAGGACCACATTAATGTCCCTGCGTAAAGCCCCATGAAAAAATTTAGAGAGGAAAATTGTGTTAAAATAAATGAAATTATGACACCTGAATTTTTCTTGGCACGCCAAAGTAAGGAATGCGGCACGCCAAAATAAGAAAAACATCAAGTGCCTGGAAAAGGTAGTGCTACCCTGTGTGAAGAGTGTGACTACTGGAAGACCCTCTGTCTGGCAACAGGACTCTGCACCATGTTATACAAGCAGGAAAAGCCAGTCATGGCTGTCAGAAAATTTCTGCGACCACGTCATTCATAACATCTGGCCACCTAACTAACCACCAAGACTGAAAACCCCTTGATTATTAGGTGTAGGGCGCAATTGAGCAAAATACCATCAAATCTCCTTGTCACTCCAAAGATGGATTTGGGAGCATTGACCAACTTAAACAAGGAGATCATCCAGAAGATTAGTTGAAACCAATGGCTAAATAAATTTACTCAAGTATTTTTATGTAGTTTTGGTAAATATATCTGTTAAAATGAGATGTCAGTGTTATTTTCATTTTTGCGTAATTTAGGCGACAGTTTATTCATCGCACCGTGTATATGTGTGTGTTTGTTTGTGTATGTGTGTGTGTGTGTGCACATACACACACACAAAGATAACTGTCGCTCACAAGCGAGTGTGCCCTGCAGGTTTGTAGTATCCTTTATCTAATTATTTTAGTTAGCTGTGTTGTCATAAGCAGGTAAGGAAGGACACAATATCACTCGTGGCCCGCTGGAACATTCTGTATATGCTAGTTAGAAGGAGAGAAAAAGAGAGAGAGCGGGTTCTAAACCAACTATCGGTTGCTATTCATTCTTCGCTGAGTAAACTGATTGAATGGGATGTGAAGTGCCTTGCTCAAGGATACACTGAGGTGCAGGAATGGTACCCACGAACTTATGATTATGAATGAACATTCTGACTTCATGGTCATGTGCCTTCACACATACGTATATATGTGTGTGTATGTAAGTATGTAAGCATGTATATATATATATATATATATATATATATGTGTGTGTGTGTGTGTGTTGTGTGCATGTGTGTGTGTGTGTGTGTGTGTATGTGTGTGACATTTCGCTTGTTCTTTGTGCGTGTGTTTGCATTTGCTTGTGTTTGTTTGTGTGTGTGTGTGTGTGTGTGTGTGTGTTGTGTGTGTGTGTGTGCTTGTGTGTACATGTGTTTGTATTTGCTTCTGCACACGTGTTTCTGTCTAGGTTGAAGACGAACAGAGATAAGCTGAAGGTTAGAGAGTACGATCGCCTGATGTGTGTGTGGGGGGGGCAGTGTGTAGGTATAAGTGTGTGGGTGTGTGGGTGCATGTGTGTTTGAAGATATGTATATAAGTGTAGACTATTTGAAAATCATTTTATGTGTATATTAAGGAGTAGTAGGCACCAGCTGAGGGTGGTAATAGTGGTGGGTGGTGTGGAGGTACTGCGAAAGATTACAATGTGGATTACAGGTGATAATAATGGTGTCGTAGTGGTGGTGGTAGCGGTTGTGGTTTTAGTGATAGTGGCGGTTGTGGTGATGGTGATTGTGATGGTGGTGGTAGTTGTGGTGTTGATTGAAACTATAATAGTGATGGTGGCTGTTGTAGTAGTAGTTTTGGTGGTGATGGTAGAGACACTGCTGTGGTTGATGTTGTTGTTAGTGGTGGTGGTCGAGGTCGGCGTGATGATGAAGGTTATGGTGGTGACGCAGCTGTTATGATGGTGCAAGCGGTGGTGGAAGTTGCAACCGTGACATTCGCGTCCTAAGTTTAATCATAAAGTATCTAGAAGTATGTGTACCATGTAAACTAGTACTACCAATTTCATGGTCGAGTGGTCGGCGACTAAACCGGCTTCTTCACTTGAGTAGCTAGCTACTTTTGTGAGAAGGGTGTCTTGACACCTAGTAAGAGAGAAACAAAGACCTCTCAAAGGGCAGATGCTTGTGGGCTGATGGCCAACCAGTTGTGGAAGGCAGTGAACAGAAAACATCATGAAAATGTCTGAACGTAGTAAGGTGTGAAGGAAGGTGGGATGGCCGTCAGATTATTGCACAGCAGAATATGTACACATACACAATGAGGGAGACCTGCTCAAGTGTGAGAATTATCGATCATAGGAAGTTACTAGGCTAAATGGCTTTCTAGTACAATTCAAAACTTTTGCTTATCTGTAATTTTGCTAATCATAGAAATTGCTCTGACGACAGTAATTTCTTGGAGAAATTGTAAGTAATGTACACTAAGATGCACCTGAGTAACGACTCTAGACGGAAATTTTATATTAGATTGACCGAAAATAACTTTAAAGTACAGACTTACCAACACAGATACTTCCTTATTAAGCCTACGACTCTATTTGTCTTCTAAGTGACACAAGCCAGTAAGCGTTTAATATCATTTCGTCAGTCTAAAAGCTTGCTGCATCGTACCACTATGGAAAATTCCACTTAATGTTCCGCTTTTAGTTGAGCTTTTGTAAAAACGAAAAAAAAACTGTTCATTTTTGTACAAGGCTGTTTACCATCTAAACTAGAAATGAACGTTCCTTTTCTTGTAAACACACTCCACCTACCACCTGCTCCATTATAGATCCTAACACAACTTAACTTTGCTGTTGTCATATCTCCGTTTTTGTTTGTTTTGTGTTGCATTTAACACCGAGGGCTTCTTTTTATGTAATTACGTATTTATACTTATCTCCTCTATACGAACTTGTATTATTAATATAGTTTGTTTATAATTTAATCACATTCTCATTTAATGCGGTTAAAGTAACCGGTACATTTAAACCAGTTGTTTAAGGCTATATTGGTAAATGTATTGAAATTTATTACAGTAAATAAATTAATACCAACAATAGCAGTGTTTCAGTAACGCTTATTTACGTAAATATCCGAGCAAAAGAAACTACAAGGAAATAACTTTAAAAAAATGATACAATCGTAAATTTCAAAGTATTGCGATGGCAAAAATTCAACATATCTTAAAAAGATATTTACAAAGTTTTTTTTTTAATTGATATAATAATTCACAATAATTCATAATAATAAGCTTCAAGCTTATTTAAATGACATTGACAAACTGTTACTAAAAGTACAAGCAGTTACTGACAATTTGATGTTGAAGCAAATGGCATTGTTTAATAAAAAAAAAATTAGAAAATAAAAATGACATCAAATAAAAAGAACTTTTGCGAAAATATAATTTGAATATAAGCGAGAATGTAAATAATTATAAGGTAAGACCCGTAGTAAGATGCCATCTTAACGACAACTTGTTAGCAGTGATGACAGTTTATTTCAAGAAGGTAATTTTTTAAAAGTAGTTTCCACTTTTCTCTAGGAGTTGCGAAGAATTACCGCAAGATTTTAGTTTTGTTCTTCTAACTGGGAAATCATTAGATTGATTAAGATGCACAGGAAGCATTATACTTGTTTCAAATATACAAGCAAATGAATACGTAACACACACACACACACACACACACACACACACACACACACATATACACAAAGTGTTCAGATTAATGAATACAAAGCGATATTTATTTATAGGAATTTCTCATTGCGTAAACCACATTTTTGCAAATAGCACTTTGCTATAGTTTAAAGTAATAGTTTTATCTATTTGTTAAGAATATCTGTTACAGAGTTGGGTCATATTCAGTCGTACGAATGCATAGAAACTATATCTGCGTAAATGATGTCTGAGCAAATACAAAAAGAAACATGGCCATCACTTAGCAGCGAATACTACTCAGTCACAAGTAGCATACTTTCCTTAATTATTTTAGGTGCCTGTGTAGTCGCGCACAGACATAAAAACCCTGTCAGCTTCCTAACTCCTTTCACTCAGCAGAAGACTGAGAATGTAAAAGCTTGAGGAAGAGAGAGTGGCACCAGCACACAACTAAGAAGAGAGGAGTAACATGAAATGAAGTGCCTCGCCCGAGCGCTCGACACAGTTTGTTAGGTGTAATAACGATTTCTTTATGAATTAGTAAGGATTTACACAAAGAGCAAGGACTTTACAGGACAATATAATACAGTATGATATGATAAGACGTTACAGGGAAGCGTGTAAACAAGAAAATAACAAACACAATGAAACGAAATTCAAGTAAAAAAAAAATCCCCCAAAAGGGATAAACTTTCAAGTGTTGCTCAGGGAAACCTCACAAATCTATAATCAACCCAACCACTAGGAAAATTAACCTCTCCCTATCCACCACCTTCACTTCACTTCTATGTGTAATAACATAGAGTAAACATGTAGTCTAAAGTTACAGGGAAACATTTAAAAATTAAACCTTAGAATATATTCATAAATATCACTTATTATTATTATTATTATTATTATTATTATTATTATTATTATTATTATCATCATCATCATCACCATCATTATTATTATTATTATTATTATTATTATTATTATTATTATTATTATTATTATTATTATTATTATTATCATCATCATCATCATCATTATTATTATTATTATTGAGTGAGAGAGCAGTTCATGCCATCAAAGTGACACTGGGGTAAAATATACGAAGCCCAATATACCCATCATGACTACCCGTCTGATAAAGGTACACCAGGCACATGCATCACAACCATATGTGCGCGACATGGTGATCTCATATCAAGATAAACAGCACATGACCTTGCAGTTGGGGCCCAGTTAGAACTTTCTTCAGGTTGAGTAGCCCATCCCGCTCAAACGGTCCCTGAATAAGGGTTGTTTAAGGATGTTGAAAGAACCACCCATGTTTCCAGAGGTGAACTATTCAAACCCCAAAGAATCCCTCTCAACACATCGCTATGATGCTCCCCCACTACTTCTGCTCGTGATCAGAGATGCACATATCGTCAGCCACTAAGGGACATGCTCAACTGGTTAAGGTCAAACAACTGACAAGCAAATCTGTGGTATTGAGCAGAATATTTGCTGTAGCCCATCTTTTATACCAAGACAAAACAATGTATATGATAACACTTCTAATCAGTTAAGATCAGAAGCCATGAGAGCCACTGCCTGGTACTGCATCAGGGCATTTATTATTATTATTATTATTGTTGTTGTTGTTGTTATTATTATTATTATTATTATTATTATTGAGTGCGAGTGCAATGCATGCCATTAAAGTTACACTGGCGTACAAATACACGAAGCCCTTTACTAGCATCATGAATACTCGTCTGGCCAGGCCACTGCATCACAACTATATGTGTGTGACATGGTGATCTCATATCAAGATAAACACCGCATGACAACGCAAGTGGGGCCTAGTTACAATTTTCTTCGGGTGGAGTAGCCCATCCCACTCAAAAGGTCCCTGAATAAGGTTTGTCTAAGGATGTTGAACGAAACACCCATGAATTATTCAAATCTCAAAGAATCTTTCTCAACATATGGCTATGATGCTCCCCCACTACTTCTGCTCGTGTCTGAGATGTACATATTGTCAGCCACTAAGGGACATGGTCAAATGGTTAAGCAAATGATAAACAAATCTGTGGTATTGAGCAGAAAATTTGCTGTAGCCCATCTTTTATACCAAGACAAAGCAATGTACATGATAACACTTCAAATCAGTTAAGATCAGAAGTAATGAGAACCACTGCCTGGTACTGCATCAGGGCATCTATTATTATTATTGTTATTATTATTATTATTATTATTATTATTATTATTATGATCATCATCATCATCATCATCATCATCATCATCATCATCATCATCATCATCATTGCCTTTGCACAGCTTCTAACGCTGGAGATGTATTACAGTGTCAGCGTAGTGTGAACTAAGGGAACACCTCTTATGTTTCCAGCACCTTCCGGAGTATTCGAGCGGTTCCAATCAGTGCTGTTTTCTGCAAGTGCTCCACATATTTTATATTATATCTCTTATTATAAAAGGCAGATTTTATCTGCCTCCCTTTGTATCTTATAGAAATCTACAATATAGGATTTCTTCAATTACAATTTACCTTGCATTTTTAAGAGTAGAATGCATCGGGTCGTGCCAGGTCCAGTTTTTAAAATTTCAACCCCAATTAAGCAAAATTTAGAGAAAACTCACATTGTGGTGTATGAGTCAAATGCTTTTCTTAGTGTGGCCTACACCACACGCACACGCACACACACAGTGTGCAACGAATAAAGTGAAAGTAATTCACTTTTTGTAGTGAGTGACTCTTTCACTCTGCCACTTCCTCTTTACACACATAGACACGCAAATATATAAATAAAATTGTAAGCTAACGTGTGTGTGTGCGTGTGTGTGAGTGTGTGTGTGTGTGTGTGCGTGTGTGTGTGTGAGGGTGCGTGTGTGTGTGTGTGCGTGTGCGTGAGTGTGTGACAGGAAAGTTTTTTAGGACGAATATAAGACCTATATCCAAGTAGCAGAAAGATCGCCCAAAAGTGTATATAGATATTTAAATGTATTTATATATTCATCTATACACAGATGTATGTATAATGTGTGTGTATATATTTCCATAGAGGTAACCTTTCACTCCATACAAAGTTTTTTAGGACGAATATAAGATCTAAAGTATATACAAGTAGCAGAAAGATCGCCCCAAAGTGTATATAGATATTTAAATGTATTTATATATTCATCTATACACAGATGTATGTATAATATGTGTGTATATATTTCCATACACGTAACCATTCACTCCGCACAAAGATTTTTAGGACGAAAATAAGATCTAAAGTTATCTCTAAGTAGCACAAAGATCGCCCAAAAGTGTATATAGATATATAAATGTATTTATATATTCATCTATGCACACATGTATGTATAACGTGTGTGTATATATTTCCATAGAGGTAACCATTCACTCCATACAAAGTTTTTTAGGACGAAAATAAGATCTAAAGTTATCTCTAAGAAACAGAAAGATCGCCCAAAAGTGTATATAGATATTTAAATGTATTTATATATTCATCTAAACACACATGTATGTATAATGTGCGTGTATATATTTCCATAGAGGTAACAATTCAATCCATACAAAGTTTTTTGGGACGAAAATATTTATATATAAAAGAAAGGTTGTGTGTCTGTCTACTCCGATTTAGATTCCTAACTACTCCCACATTTTGCGATGCAGTTTAGCCAAAACCGGGTATCTTATAGTCGTGGTTCATATCGAGCCCTTCTGGGTATTAGCGCGCGTCTACGATGAGTCTATGATTTTACAAATAATTTACCATCATTTTTCCATTTTAATGCATATTTTTTTAATAAAGGGAAGTAACTCTCAAACTTCACACCAATATGCGTGCTCATATGCGACGTAATATCACATCAGCAGCATTTCTTCACACCCTCCTTGCACTTGGCGAAGGCAAAATACCAGGGGATGAAAATGGTAATATTGCCATCGATTCCATTTGTACCATTGTTAAGACGCCTTCTGATCTCAGAGATGCAGTGTTCCCAGATCTACAAGCTAATTATCAGAATATGGATTGGATTGGCAAAAAGGTTATACTGGCCCCGAGGAATAAAACTGTTCACCATATTAATGATGAAATGCTAAAACTCATTCCTGGAGAAGTCTATGTATATCAGTCTATCGATACAACTCCTGACCCAGAGGACGTCATCAACTATCCAATAGAGGTACTCAATTCCTTTGAGCACCCCGGACTACCACCACACTTTCTCAAACTTAAAGTTGGTGCCCCTATAAAGTCTGGCGACTTTGCAACCATCAAAATGACTTTCCTAACGTCGAATGTAATGTCATTGGCAGGGCCCCACCTTTCTCACTCGTACTTGAAGTTGCCAGTTTTGTCTCCACGAGAGACTACAAATGCTCCACCAATATGCAAGATCCATCAACAGGAAGGCTGAACTATCCTATTGTCGATAATCCAGTTATACCACCTTAGCCTGGCTGTTCTATACTCAAGGGCATGGTGCTTTACCTCTGACGCTCGTAAAGACTACAGCCCAATCCATGCTGGCTATTCAACCTAGCACCACCAAACTTTAATCTAACACCACAAATCTACTTACTCCTACAGAAAGGCTGTTGCCATTAAAATTTTAGTTCTTCACTGCAACGATATTCTGTCCTGCCATGTGTAACATCAAATGCAACGAATTGACTGACAACAGCTAAATGCAAACATCCTGCCGAACTACGTGGACCAATGAGCAAAAAAAATAAATAATATAAAAAACTGATGTCGCTTTCACTCCAATAACACCACTCAACCTGAGTTGACCAACAGAGGTCTAAACATTCAGAAGTCATCTTGTATTTGTTTCTTTTACACTCAGCAGATAACTGATGTGTTTGGTTCGTCCTACATGAAAATAATACTTGGTTATGAACCAGTGTCGCAGTGATGGCGACGTCATATCTGCTATTGATGACCTTTTCGACCAACAGGGTGAAATCTTCTTCACTAATGGGATCCAAGCACTGTAACAGCGATGGAAGAAGTGTGTGTGTGTTGCAAGGGGAATTATGTTGAAAAATAAACCTGATTTGGTCACATTCGATGAGAGTAACTTGGTCAGCCTATGAACTTTTTAGCCGATCTGTGTGTGCATATATGTATATATGTATATATGTATATATATATATATATATATATATATATCTGTGTGTGTGTGTGTGTTATTAATAATAAAGAGTACGGAGACTTAAAAATTTATGCACCATATTACAACGACCTACTGCAGGTGTTTCCTCAGCAAAATGGTATACGCCCACATAATATATCCCTCCAAACTCACATTTTTGTATACATATACATACATACATACATAAATAAATATATATATATATATATATATATATATACTAGCAATATGACCCGTCGTTGCCGGGTCATAGTGCTAGTGCATGTATATATGTGTATATATATGTGTACATATTACATGTACATCTATATATATA
>NC_042998.1:150919985-150932485 GCF_006345805.1 Octopus sinensis | reverse complement strand
TTTCGGAATAAAAATTTAGCAATTAAGGACAACTACTTAATAAGGAAAACTTAACAAGAAATTGTCAGGTAGATAGCGTAAAAACCTCATAAGAGAAAAAATTTCGAAAATAATTATTTCTTATTGAACATATTAATTTATATATAGAGGGCATTATACATACATGCCAGGAGGCATTGTATATACATGCCAAACGCTAAGAGGGACAATCAGTCATTTCTACCAAAAATATTACTAATCCCACCGAATGCAATTTTTCAAAGTAAGACATTTAAAAATATAGACCTGTATCGCAGTGATTTCATACTTACGTAATCATCAGCAGGCCTGAATGTATTATAAATAAACAACGACCTTGCCTCGCTTAAGCCGATCAGCTAACTGATCAACATCAACGAAGCACATGGGTGAGTTTATATATATTACATCCGGGTAAATGGTAAACTTTTACGAATTGCATTTCGGGAGAGGAAAAGTTTTTTCGGAATAAAAATTTAGCAATTAAGGACAACTACTTAATAAGGAAAACTTAACAGAAATTGTCAGGTAGATAGCGTAAAAACCTCATAAGAGAAAAAATTTCGAAAATAATTATTTCTTATTGAACATATTAATTTATATATAGAGGGCATTATACATACATGCCAGGAGGCATTGTATATACATGCCAAACGCTAAGTGGGACAATCAGTCATTTCTACCAAAAATATTACTAATCCCACCGAATGCAATTTTTCAAAGTAAGACATTTAAAATATCAGTTAGCTGATCGGCTTAAGCGAGGCAAGGTCGTTGTTTATTTATAATACATTCAGGCCTGCTGATGATTACGTAAGTATGAAATCACTGTGATACAGGTCTATATTTTTAAATGTCTACTTTGAAAAATTGCATTCGGTGGGATTAGTAATATTTTTGGTAGAAATGACTGATTGTCCCTCTTAGCGTTTGGCATGTATATACAATGCCTCCTGGCATGTATGTATAATGCCCTCTATATATAAATTAATATGTTCAATAAGAAAAATTATTTTCGAAATTTTCTCTTATGAGGTTTTTACGCTATCTACCTGACAATTTCTTGTTAAGTTTTCCTTATTAAGTAGTTGTCCTTAATTGCTAAATTTTTATTCCGAAAAAACTTTTCCTCTCCCGAAATGCAATTCGTAAAAGTTTACCATTTACCGGATGTAATATATATAAACTCACCCATGTGCTTCGTTGATGTTGATCAGTTAGCTGATCGGCTTAAGCGAGGCAAGGTCGTTGTTTATTTATAATACATTCAGGCCTGCTGATGATTACGTAAGTATGAAATCACTGTGATACAGGTCTATATTTTTAAATGTCTTACTTGAAAATTGCATTCGGTGGGATTAGTAATATTTTTGGTAGAAATGACTGATTGTCCCTCTTAGCGTTTGGCATGTATATACAATGCCTCCTGCATGTATGTATAATGCCCTCTATATTAAATTAATATGTTCAATAAGAAATAATTATTTTCGAAATTTTTTCTCTTATAAGGTTTTTACGCTATCTACCTGACAATTCTTGTTAAGTTTTCCTTATTAAGTAGTTGTCCTTAATTGCTAAATTTTTATTCCGAAAAAACTTTTCCTCTCCCGAAATGCAATTCGTAAAAGTTTACCATTTACCCGGATGTAATATATATAAACTTACCATGTGCTTCGTTGATGTTGATCAGTAGCTGATCGGCTTAAGCGAGGCAAGGTCGTTGTTTATTTATAATACATTCAGGCCTGCTGATGATTACGTAAGTATGAAATCACTGTGTTACAGGTCTATATTTTTAAATGTCTTACTTTGAAAAATTGCATTCGGTGGGATTAGTAATATTTTTGGTAGAAATGACTGATTGTCCCTCTTAGCGTTTGTTTGGCATGTATATACAATGCCTCCTGGCATGTATGTATAATGCCCTCTATATATAAATTATATAATATATATATATATATAATATATATATATATTATATATATTATATATATATATATATTTATACATACATTATAACACACATGCACACATGCACTACAACATTACAATATTAGTTGACGTGAGCGAGTTATATAATCTCCGATGGTATTCAACGATTTAATAGGTAGCAGGTGCAACGGTATACATCCAAATGGTGTAAACTCACAACAATAGCCCTGGTAGAAGCCCCACACGAAGGAATATATAACATTTACTACTAGTTAATTCAACGGACACCATGTTTCAGTGACTATCACTTCACTAGCAGCTGTTGAACTGAAGACAGTTTATCGTGAAGCAATACGATATTGAGCAGATGTTATCTTATGGGTATGTTATATAAATCAAGGAAGAGTGGAGCAAAGAACGAAGAGGCTACATTTTTTATCAATGACTAAGAAAAGTTGTGAAAATATGTTCAGAGTGCACTACTGAGAAAATATAATTTGATACACTTACATTTGTGTGTGTGTGTGTGTGTGTGTGTGTGGTGCACGCGCGCGCGTGAGTGCGTGCATGCGTGTGTGTGAAACTATCATGAGCATGAAACACGCCAAGAATCGAAATACCGATTTTTCCCTTTGGATCATGCCTTTTCAGAGAGCTACGTGGTTGTCTCCAGAGAATTCAGGAAAATAAAAATCAGAGATCGAGAAAGAGAGGAAGAGGGAGGGAGGGAGGAATATATATATATATAGAGAGAGAGAAGGGAATGATGTGAATTGGTCGAAATACGAGAGTAGAATATCAGCCAACAACTGATGAAGGGTGGTACTTTATGTTGTTTGTCTTGTGTTTTTTATCGTTGTTCGAAAAAATACTTCATATTCCATGTACTTGTATGCCATAGTTTTTGTTGTACAGGTTTCGTGACGTTCTGTGCCCACATATGCATATATGTATATATATATTCTGAAGAATTCACTAGAGTGGATGCACGCGTTCATATATGATTTATAAAAACATGTGACATATATTAATGTCACATGTTTTTATAAATCATATATGATCGCGTGCATCTATGAAAAAAAACCATCCAGATTTCTGAGTACCTTATTTCTTCTAATATATATATATATATATATATATAATATATATATAGAGAGAGAGAGAGAGAGAGAGAGAGAGAGAGGAGAGAGAGAGAGAAAGAGATAGATAGATAGATAGATAGATAGATAGATAGATAGATAGATAGATAGATAGATAGATAGATATTATTATGCCGCCACTCAGACCCAAGGCCTTCCGATTCCACCACGGGCCCTAAGTCGCGATGATGACACTCAGTAAACCGGAAATCCACCACAGGAAGGAAGCCGGCGAACGCAGCCAGGGACCAACACAACAACAAAAGAAAGGAGACAGACAGCGGAAGTTGCGTAATTCAAACAATTGGGGGGGGGCAAAACCAAAGCATTCACAACAAAGGTTAACAGATCATGTACAGAGATCGAAGAACAAATCAGTTGCATTTAAACATAATACAGAGTTCGAAAAACAAATCATTTAACATTTGACACAATACAGTTCGATTTTTCAAGACAAATAATTTTTTTTACATTTAACACAAAGTTCACAATCAACAGTCTCTTAGAGCTTCACTTCCCTCTTTTTTTTCTAAAACGACAGTTCTCAAAAAGGTTCCCCCTCCTTTTAAAAACATTCCCAAGTTCTTTTTTTTTCAGAACATTTGTTTCTTAACTCGCGTCCGCAACAATTTTTATCTTCACAAACTCCCACTATAACAACTTGCCTGCCGCTCGTTGTCATCTCTGTCTGTCAGTCTGCCACTGTCATCTCGGCTGCCTCCCGTTCTGTCTCTCCCCCACTCACTTGTCTGTCTCTGTCCGTCATCATCTCTAACTCACTCTTTGGTCCCGGTCTCCGCTCACACTGACCGTCTGTCTTTCTCTCACTGACTGACTCTCGCCGACTGACTTTTCAACCTAATGCTACCCGTATTTATAACGTGTAGCAGCTAGAAGAAGAGAAATATCGATGACAGCAGTGTGTAGAACCCTCCCCAACATTTTTTTAAAAACTTTCCATGACCGTGCGGGGGCCATAGTTCACTGCCTAGGACCATTAATAATCGTGCTCTTTGAAAGGACAAAGGAAATACCATCGTCCTGAACAACTGGAGCGCCGGTTCGTTTCCAACTAATGGAACAAGGGGCATAATGTTTTTTTGTTCGTTTACATTTTCCTTGCGGCCGTAACAATAAATTATATATACATATATATATATATATATATATATATATATATATATATATTATATATATATATTATATATATATATATATATATATATATTTATATATATACGTATAGATGTAAGTATGTACATGTACGTATGTATATGCATATATCTATCTATCTATACGTATATATATATATAAATGTATGTATGTATATATATATATATATGCATATATTCTATTTTAAACATATTATACGATTAAACGCACGCACCATACTAAGTAAGATTGTTTGTTTATCAAGTAGCTTGCTTGTAACTCTCACGACGACTCTGCATCTTTCTTCTTCTCTCCCATTCCATTTTTCGTCATTTTTTTCCCTCACTTAACTTGTCTCTTCTCTCTCTCTCATCTCATTCTCTCTATCCCTTTCACCATTTTCATGGTCTCCTCGCCACATTCCCCCTTCTCTTCTCTTCCTTTGCTCCTCCTCCCCATCCCGTATCATCTGCGCACGATACGTACTCGTGTACTGTTCCTGTCCTGAAGGCTTCTGGGTGACACAACTTTCCCTCTGTCTTCCACTATAATCCAGCGTTTACAATACTTTTTCGTCTGGCGGTAACAGCCCTTCTTATCTTGTTCTCCTTGTCTTGTCTCTCACTGTTATATTTATTTTCCACTGTTTTATATATATTTTTTACTGTATATTGTTTGTACTGTCGTACCGTCTTGCCTTTTTTACCCCTCTGCGAAAAGATCTCAGAATTTTAATTGATTTGCTTTTCGCGGGAAGGAATTTCTGCGAAGTATACGTCTCGCTTTTATCCTTCGAAAACGTTAGTAGATGAAATCTTAGCGACTGAGAAGGGGATTTTTCGTGTGCTTATTGTCCTGTATCTCTCCCTTTTTTTTGCTTGTCTGTTCCTTGGTTGTGTCTATGTGTTCGTCTCTCTATGTGTTCGACGTCTTTTTGGTGTCTGTCACAATATGCGTGTATATGTAATTGTGAGGTAGGTACGTACAATATATGTTTATATATATGCATATATTCTATTTTATAACATATATATATATATATATATATATACGTATTGATAGAGGAGAGAGAGAGAGAGAGAGAGAGGCGAAAAGAGATCTGAAATTCTAGATCAAACGATCACGACGAATACACTTGGAGAAAAATTTGAATGCATTTTCAATGTAGAATATCTATAGTGACCTCTGATGATAGAGTAATAACAGGGAAACAGACAAGCAGCTGTAAGGTCGGTATCTAAAGTTGTATAAATACATACCAGCAACACCCACGCACACACGTGTACGTGTATATACATATTCATGTATATATGTGCGTGTGTGTGTATGCGTGCGTGTGCATGTCTGTGCATGTATGTAAAAATATAATTATATGTGCGTGCGTGTGCGTGCGTGCGTAAGTGTGGGTGAGTATGTGTGACTGTGTGCGTTCGTTTGCTTGTGTGTGTGCGAGCGTAAGTTTTTTGTGTATTGTGTGTGTGGGGTGCGTGTGTGTCCGTGCGTATGTGTTTGTGTGTGTGTGTGTTTGTGTCTGCGTGTATGTGTACGCGTGCGTCTGTGTGTTTGTGTGTGTGTGTGTGTGTGTGTGTGTGTAATCTCTGCTAACTGTCTGATCTGACACATTAGCTATCATACGATCTTCTTGCTCTCATTCTCATTTTGAATGTCTGTTGATTTGACACACACACACACACACGCAGACACACATGGAGTTTTATCTCCATAGAGAGAGAGAGAGAGAGAGAGAGAGAGAGAGAGAGAGAGAGCGAACAAAAGAAAGAAAGAAAGAAAGAAAAGATGAAGGGAAGAAAAAGAATAGGAGAGAGAGGGGAGTGGGGAGATTGACAAGCCGCTCCGTAATAAAAACGTTGAGGAAGGGCGTAAAACCGCGCTTAATAATAACAGGTCTCTGTCACATGTCACGGTAGATTGACATAGTGACACAGGTGACAAAGCATGTGTCGCATCTGGAGAGGTGGGAAGAAGTGGAAGAAGAGGAAGGAGAAGAAGTGGAAGAAGAAGAAGAAGAAGAAGAAGAAGAAGAAGAAGAAGAAGAAGAAGAAGAAGAAGAAGAAGAAGAAGAAGAAGAAGAAGAAGAAGAAACAGCCAGGTGATGAGGAAGAAGCAATTTATGAGGAATTGAGTAAAGAACAGCATGTGTGGTAGTTGTGGCGTGAGTGAGGAAGGGGTTATAAATCACGTGATGGAATTGTTGACACGGAAACATACACAACACAAACTACAACCAACACACCTTTTACTACTACTACTACTACAACTTAGGATGACGACGACGACGATGATAATGATGGCGATGATGATGATGATGATGATGATGATGATGATGATGATGATGATGATGATATAAATGGATGGGAAGGGGAGGAGACCCTAAATTTTCCAGGCTAGGGAATAGTTGGTTATTGTTGGCATCCATTTTGTCTCGGGAGACAATGGAGTTGCGCATAAAATAATCTAGTCCGGCTTTTACATTTCATGTCCTAATACTATATTTCCTGCTGTGGCTGTATAGTCCTATCCTGGACAAACACTCCCTCTGGCAGGTGCCGCAAATGTAGTGAAGACTGTTCCTGGCTGGTTGTAATGTCATAGTTTCTTGTTGACGTCTTTTCTTGTCTTTCCGTTTCTCTTCTCTCTCTCTCTCTCTCTCTCTCTCTCTGTCACTCCTTTGTATTCCCTCTTTTACGGTACGTCGCCAATCTCTACGGTTGCTGGCAACTGCTTCCCAATTGCTAATATTGATGTTGCAGGCCTTCATGTCCCTTTTGCAAACATCCTTGTAACGTAGGAACGGTCTTCCCACAGACCTAGTACCCCTAACAAGCTCTCCGTAGAGTATGTCCTTGGGGATTCTGCCATCTTTCATACGGCTAACATGTCCAAGCCATCTCATACGTCTTTGTGTGAGGAGTGCAAACATGCTTGGTATTCCTGCTTGCTTGAGGACATCTTTGTTGGGGATATGATTCTGCCATTTGATGCGAAAGATTTTCCGGAGGCAGCGCAGGTGAAAGATGTTTAGGCGACGCTCTTGGCGTGTGTATGGCGCCCAAGTCTCACTTCCATACAGTAGAGTGCTGAGTACACATGCCTGGTAGATCTTCATTTTCGTGGTCTTGGTCAGCTCATTGTTGTCCCATGCCCGTTTGGAAAGTTGGGCCATCACAGCAGCTGCCTTGCCAATGTGTATATTGAGCTCAGCATCAAGGGATAGGTTGTAGGTGACGGTAGAGCCAAGATAGGTAAACTTCTCCACCTCCTGTAATCTGTGGTCTCCAATATGTATGTTTGGGATGTCCGATGTAGCCTGACCCATGATGTTGGTCTTCTTGAGGCTGATACTAAGCCAAAGTCGTTACATGCTTGCTCAAAACAGTTGATGAGCCTTTGGAGGGCTTCTTCTGTGTGTGATACCAGAGCGGCATCATCAGCAAATAGCATCTCCTTGATCAGGACGCTTCTGATTTTAGTCTTGACACGCAGGCGTGAGAGTTTCCCGTCACTTCTACTTTGCAGAAACACTCCATCATCTGATGTCTGAAAGGCATGTGAGAGCAAGAGCGAGAAGAAGATGCCAAATAATGTAGGAGCAAGGACACGACCTTGCTTTACCCCGTTTTTTATTTGGAAGGCGGCTGATGTTGAACCATTGTGCTGTATGGTGCCTTGCATATCATCATGGAAAGACTTGATGATCCTCAGCAGCTTTGGTGGACATCCGATGAAGAGCAGGATGAAGAGGCCTTTTCTACTTACCAAGTCAAAGGCCTTTGTCAGATCAATGAAGGTCATATATAATGGCATTTTCTGCTCTCTGGACTTCTCCTGAAGTTGGCGTATGGAGAATATCAAGTCAATAGTTTATCTACTTCTTCTAAAGCCACACTGCGATTCCGGATAAATTCGAGAAGCAAGCAGTTGTAGCCTGGCCAGGATAACGCGAGCAAAGGTCTCTCCAACAGTGCTTAGAAGAGATATTCCACGGTAATTGTTATAATCACCACGGTTACCTTTGTTTTTGTAAAGCGTAATGTTAGCATCCCGCATATCCTGAGGGACTGTAACTTCTTCCCAGCACTGACACAGAAGCTCATGAAGGTGCCGAAGTAGGGTGGTGTTTTTACCGGCTTTGATGATCTCTGAGGGGATGCCGTCTTTTCCCGGAGCCTTGTTACTTGCTAGGGAGTCAATAGCCTTGGTGAGCTCTGCTATAGATGGCGGACTGTCAAGTTCGCACATGACTGGCAAGATCTTGACACTCTCGATTGCAGCCACAACTACCGTGGTCTCCCGTAAGTAGAGATCCTGGTAGTGCTCCACCCATCTATCCATTTGCTTGCTTTGATCCCTGATGAGATCTCCAGTAGTTGATTTCAGAGGGGCTGACTTGGTTGCGGATGGACCGAGGGCCTTCTTCAAACCGGCATCCATCCCACGGGTGTCGCCACTGTCAGCAGCTGACTGGATACTCTGACAGATTTCCTGCCAATACCTATTTGCACAGCGTCTGGCTGTCAGTTGGGTTTTATTTCTTGCTTTTCTGAGTTCTTCGAGTGACTTTGTAGAAGAATCACTCTTGTATTGCATCAGAGCTGCACGCTTTGCTTCGATAATGCGTGGTCGGCCCATTTTCTTGGAGTGATGGACTTTTTTAGGCAGAATCCTCACCCTACTTCTAATTAATGAGTGATCCGTGTCACAATCCGCGCTGTGGTAACTGCGGGTCAGTTGAACAGAATTCAGAAAGGATCTCCGTGTAAGGATGAGATCCACCTGATGCCAGTGGTGAGATCTTGGATGCCTTGTGGGATGGCTTGTTGGCAAATAATGTGTTTGTGATGCACAGGTTATGGTATGAGCAAAATTCAAGTAGTCTCTGACCATTGTCATTCATGTTGCCAATACCAAACTGTCCAACACAAATGGGCCACGAATCATGGTCAGATCCCACGCGAGCGTTAAAATCCCCTAGAAGGTAGATATTTTCAGTCGTTGGTATATTTTCTATGACACAGTTGAGATCTTTGTAGAACTGGTCCTTGGTCTCCTCTGAGCTGTAGAGAGTGGGAGCATAGATGCTCAGTAGATGTACTGAGCCAGAAAAGTCGAGAGGCGCAGTGAGAGGATACGCTCAGTGCCTCCTGATGGTGGTTCTATTAAGGAGATTAAGGGTTGTTAGGCACGATGTAGAGCAAGAAGAGTCAAGGAATGGCCCGTGACTACCTGCTGCGCCCCTCCCGATCTCCACTATCCTTCAGAATGAGTGAACTATTGATAGGTACCTCACATATATTACGTAAATTCTTTATATAAACGCAAGCTAATTTATTCAGTGTTAGGAATTTTATTAAAGATTTCTTTTAAGACAGAGACATCAGATCATGGCACCTCACCAATTAGCATCTTTAGATGCAAAATATTGTCCCTAAAAGTGTTTGGTTGAAACTTGGGTATAACTCGCAAAGATTTATGTAAAGCCAAAAGAATAATAATATAATAATAATAATAATAATAATAATAATAATAATAATAATAATATAATAATAATAATAATAATAATGATGATGATGATGATGATGGTGATGATGATGATGATGATGATGATAATAGTAAAGACTGACCTGGCTGATTGGCGTTGGTTGAATTATTAAATGAGCAGAGGTGATGATGATGATGATGATGATAAAGACCAGACATACTGAAATACTTCAGACAAAAATCATGCCTTCTCATTGATATGGCTGTCCCAATTGACATAAATGTATCTGTTAAGACCGACCATAAACTGAACATGTATAAAAACCTTCAAATAGAAATTGGCAAATGTGGAACCTCAAGACTAAAACAATACATGTTGCCATATGTGCCCTCGGAATGATAGCAAAAGGGGTTGATTGCTACCTAGGTCAGATACAGGAAACCCCAAAATGGCAGAAATTAAGATAATGCTCATGGGAACTGCCCATATCCTACGTAAAATACTGTATATGTAATCTCAAATTCTCTATAACAATACTATGTGAAAAACCAAATGTATGATACTATAGGCATAACACCAACTTGAACTCCTAACTTGTTATTTCTGGGTGAGACTTGGAGTCAACTTGTACAAATACAAAGCAAAGGTCAA
Organism: Octopus sinensis; assembly: GCF_006345805.1. Taxonomy (NCBI): domain Eukaryota; kingdom Metazoa; phylum Mollusca; class Cephalopoda; order Octopoda; family Octopodidae; genus Octopus; species Octopus sinensis. Next base: position 150,922,093 of record NC_042998.1, on the reverse strand, counting down.
ATATACAACAACAACAACAACAACAACAACACACAACAACAACAACACCAACAACAATGATGATAATAATGATAATAATAATAATAAAGAGGTATTACCTTAATTCACTGGTAGTGAACAGCAAACACCGTAGTACATCTCCAGCGTTAGAAGCTGTGCAAAGGCAATAATAATAATAATAATAATAATAATAATATTATTATTATTATTATTATTATTATTATTATTATTATTATTATTATTATATTATTATTGTTATTGTTATTATTATTATTATTATTATTATTATTATTATTATTACTATATTATTGTTATTGTTATTGCTATTATTATTATTATTATTATTATTATTATTATTATTATTATTATTATTATTATATTATTATTATTATGTCATTCCAGTAGTTGTAGAGGCACTCGGAGCACTAACAACCAAGTTCGAGAACTATGCCAGAGAAGTTGGAATTGGCATGAGAGCTGAGCATGTGCAAAAACCGCTCTGCTAGGGACAGCTAGGATTTTGAGATTGGTACTTGGATGTTGAATGTCTTCCCCGATAATTAGCAACCAAGTATCAAAGCTCATAAAATGCTGAAAGAGATCCTGTCAAACCTCTAACAACAGGCTGCTGCCCGCACTCACCGAATTAACCAGAACAAACAAGACCGAGCGCGCTGAGAAGTAATATAATAATAATAATAATAATGATAATAATCATAATAATCATAATAATAATAATAATGATAATAATCATAATAATAATAATAATAACAACAACAACAACAATAATAATAATAATAGTAAATACCCTGATGCAGTACCAGGCAGTGTCTCTCGTGGTTTCTGATCTTAACTGGTTGGAAGTGTTATCATATACATTGTTTTGTCTTGGTATAAAAGATGGACTACAGCAAATATTCTGCTCAATACCACAGATTTGCTTGTCAGTTGTTTGACCTTAACCAGTTGAGTATGTCCCTTAGTGGCTGACGATATGTGCATCTCTGACCATCAGCAGAAGTAGTGGGGGAGCATCATAGCCATGTGTTGAGAGGGATTCTTTGAGGTTTGAATAACTCACCTCTGGAAACATGGGTGTTTCTTTCAACATCCTTAAAGAATCCTTATTTAGGGACCTTTTGAGCGAGATGGGTTACTCGACCAGAAGAAAGTTCTAACTGAGCCCCACCTGCAAGGTCATATGCTGTTTATCTTGATATAAGATCACCATGTCACGCACATATGTTTGTGATGCATGTGCCTAGTGTACCCTTATCAGACGGGTAGTCTTGATGGGTACACTGGGCTTCGTATATTTTACCCCAGTATCACTTTGATGGCAAGCACAATAATAATAATAAATTCCAAATACAACAAATTCCAGAAGTAGACGTACTAGAAACAAGCGTATGAAAACCCGTGCTAAAACTGCTGCCTTAGATATTCTTTATGATAAATGGCAAGAAAAACCTCTCAATGCCAAATACTCAAAGAGAGCTGATAATGCCGGTGTTGACAAAGCCCTTAGCCATCAATGTTTAATGGCTTCTGGCTTAAAATCTGAAACAGAAGGGTTTATTATAGCAGCCCAAGATAAATGCCTACCTACAAGAAACTACAAGACCAACATATTAAAGAACGGTAGCTTCCCAACATGTGTATGTCAACAACAAAATGAAACCATTGATCATCTTGTCTCCATGTGCAGTCTTCTTGCGCCTACAAAGTATCTCAGCAGGCATGATAGAGTAGCACAATATATTCACTGGGTAATTTGCAAAAACCTGGACCTACCTCATGATAAAAACTGGTGGGAACACAAACGATCTTCAGTGCTTGAAAATGATCACATCTCACTCCTCTGGAACTTCACGATTCAGATTGACAGAAAGATAGATGCAAATAGGCCAGACATTATATTGAAATACTTCAGACAAAAATCATGCCTCCTCATTGATATGACTGTCCCAATTGACATAAATGTATTTGTCAAGACCTACCAAAAACTGAGCAAGTACAAAGATCTTCAAATAGAAATTGGCAAAATGTGGAATAACAATACCTATTGTCATAGGTGTCCTAGGAATGATAGCAAAGGGGGCTGATTT